>NW_022986793.1:0-74209 GCF_009829125.3 Periophthalmus magnuspinnatus
TTTTTTGGCTGTGTGAGGATTGTTTTGAAGAACCGTCACCAGTTACTATAAAATATCATACAAAAACATCCCAAACTCAGTCAGGTCAGATAGAAGTCAAACACTACTTAGCCGTAAATAGTGTGTAATCATAGAGCAACAGTTGCCAGATTTGTATCGCTCATTTTCCACCAATTTAGATCATTTACTGTTTTGGGGTCATAAGTTAATTCAAAAATAATCATGGTGACAATCAGTCCTTGCCCCTCAATGTTTGTCTCCAGTGCACTGAATCGCTCATTTCCTCTAATTGGTCCAAATGTGAGATGTTTATTTGACTGACAGGCAGTATCTGGACTCTGATTTGTGGGGAGATGATGGGAGTGGTAAAGGTCACCATGGATACCAAGTTGTGTGCATGTTGCTGGGATGGTCTAGGACTCTGTTAGGTTTAATGATGAATAAACATACTGTTTTACAAGTTAAATCCTGGACAGTAAAATGAAATAACATATTAAATATTGTAAGCATCTCATTGGAATAAAGAAAATATATATGGTGGAGCTATGGTTTATTCATGTGAGATTACAATTTGTTTTATATGAGATACTGAGTTACAAAAAAGAAAAGCATCTTAATTCATTCAAGCTTTGCATCTGTTAAGAGAAAAAGGACGGGCCTTACTCACGTGACATACAGGGTGAATAAGAGTTCTGAATGTATTCAACTGTCTAAATCATAGACTGTATCAAGAAGTGGACTAAGGGAGTGTGACGTCACACATACCGTTCAGTTCTAGTCAAATGAACGTCATCGAGGCGAGAGGGTATGGGGCGAGTTTGGAACCACGTTCCATATTTGGAATTCCAACCAGAAGTGGCAGCCAAAGTGACAGTCCAGAGTGAGGCTGTTGAAGGTAATGCCCCTTCCCACCTGCACCGCTGGTTTAGCACAGAGTGGGCACTTAGCAACGTTGTCAATCAAACCTGTTGCGCTAGAGGGACTGACCTCAGGGAAAGAAGGTGCCTGATTTGTCTTTTATTAATGATCATATTTTGATTTACGGACACAATAGCGAAATAATAATATCAGGATCATGTAGAGCGAACACAATACGAACATTTAAGACCAAAATGACGAGTCTGACAGCAGCAGTTACAGAGAGAGGGCCACAGTTTTTCAATAGAAACTGAATGAGTCCATGGAGCAGAACACTTGGAACATGGCAACTATGTCCATTCATATATACAGTCTATGGCAGGGGTGGCGAACACGAGCCGCATGCGGCTCTCTGCCAATAGGAATGCGGCTCTTTGCCTCATATAATATTTTTTATATATACTGCAGCTCTTTGCATTGTCTCATGTTTCACTTATTTTTTTCTCTCTTAAAACACATTCAAATCCACCAGGGCTTATTAAAACAAATAATAAACAATATATAAAAACTGATTTATCAGCTTTTTTTTATGCTGTGTCTGACAAGTGACCACTCGTCATCTGCGTGGGTTACGTCTAATGTCGAGAAAATAAGTAAACATTTCATGCGCGTGCAGACTGTTACCCTCGAGCCAAAATGGCAAAATGCAAAACTAAACGAAAATATGAGGATGAACACAGCACATTTCTGGAAGAATGGGAAGATGCTTAATTTTTTATTGAACGGAATGGCACATCACTCTGTTTAATCTGCAATACTACAATATCACATTTCAAGGCTTCAAATCTTCAGCATCATTTTAGCTTCTCCAGGCTCATATGGACAAGGAATTCCCCAAAGGTTCTGAACTACGCAAGCACAAACTGAGCACCTTGAAAAGCCAGGTAAAAAGATAGTCTCAAATGTTTCAGCAATTGAACAAGCATGGAGAAACTGTGACACTTGCATCCTATAAAGTGGCGTGGAAGATTGCCCGTGCTAAAAAAAACATACAACAAAGGAGTTTTTAAAACAGTCTTTTGTGGATGTAATTGAAACCTTGGCTCCAGATAATAAAAAAAATCCCACTGAGATTATCATCCCATCACTTCAACAAGGTAAGAAAATCTGTGATGTGGTTTGGAAATAACACCTGACTTATGCTTGTGTTAATATTTTAATAAGATAAGATAAGATAAGATATGCCTTTATTAGTCCCACAGTGGGGAAATTCCAGTATTGCACCACACAGTTAAAGAACAGAAGGAAAATGCTACATGCAACAAAACAAGATAATATATAAATAGCTTAAAATAATTTAAAAAATAAACCATTCAGGTGCTGTGTTAACTCTGGCTAAGCTGCATTTGATGTGTGTGTTGAGGGTGGACACTTATCTTGAAATGTACAGAAGTACAATGCTTGCTGTTGTTTTGTAAGGAGAGGAGTGCTCTTTGAGTGTTACAGTTGAAAATGTTGGCTCTTTGTACCTAACTTGTTTGCCACCCCTGGTCTATGGTCTAAACCACATGTTTTGGTTAAATATTGATTTATTTCTTATCTCAGTTCATTTTGCACTGACCCTGGCAAAAGCTAAAGACCTCCAGTGTAAAACACAGGTTCAACACTTATTCTGAACAACGTTGTGCAAAAATGCATTACTTTGAGAGCACTATTCTTGTGTAAATGAGAGCAGAAGCACGAAGTACATTATATGCCCTTTTCCATATGGTAATATATATTCTCACAGTAAGTGTAAATAGCCAAATAAAATGTATAAGACTGCTGCTTCTCCCAGAGCAGATGGCCTTATCTCACTACTTTCCTTGTCAACATTGTTACAGTGGTAATTTTGTGCAAAAGTTGGGTTCAAAACTTTTGAGATGTTTCATTTTACGCCCCTCTACTCCACTTAACAAGCACAGGGTAAAGTGAAATCAATGAAAACAATGGGCTAATATTCCACTGTATGCTATTATATTACCAAGACTCAGAACAAAGAGTGGATCAATATGTTCAAAAAGGATTTGAACTGAAACCATTTGGCAAAGAGTAAAACAGTTGTGGTGCTGATCAGTCTGATAAAGATTAAAAACTCCATCATCCATGAAGCAGCTGTATTGGTGATACTGCTGCTACTGTAGTAATGATAGTATGATACAACATGACTCAAGACACATTCAATTAGTTTGAAAATGAATTATATTTTGAACCTACATAATCAGACTTTAAAACCTTTAAAGTCTATATGATGCTTTTTAAGTTTTTTCTAATTATTACTTCCTTTAATGGGGTAGAACAGATGGAAAATATTTTTATGGGAAGCAATGAGAAGAATCCCTCTATCTACATCATCAGTAATGTGTACATAGACCACATCACAATCTACTGGACTAAACTGGGCTCAAACCAGGACCCAATAGGGACCTTTATATGGAAGCAATATGTTTTTTTGACAGTTCTAATAATTATTTAGCACTCAAATGTATATTAGTTTGTCAAATTCCATCTCTTAAGTATGCATTGAGCCTTGTTTACAGTAAGCTGTAAAAACAGTGTACTAAATTTAAGTAGATTTTAAAGTGGATACTTTTTACTTTACAAAACATTTAACAGCAGATATTTGCACTTTCTATTGTTCTATTGTTCTATTGTTTGAGACCTGCTGAAAAGCCTGAGGGGTTTATTTTGACATGTTCATAGTTTCAAAATACAAAAATATACAAATAAAAACAGCAAGGAAAAAATATTGATTCAATTGTTTCTACTGAACAAAATTCAGCACAAATCTTTATCAAAGTCGCTACATTTGATAAGACCTAAAAATGTTACCTTTTTACTTTTTAATTATATTTTTAAACAGGTACTTTAACATTTTTACCTAAGTACATTTTTCCACATGATACTTTTACTCATTTTTATTTTTATTTATTTTTTTGCTTCAGTATTTGTACTTTTAACAAATAACAAAACAGAGTACTTCTTCCACCACTGCACAACTGAAATAGTAAAAACTGTACATATACATTTTAGTGAAATGAGCAGTCTAACCATCATATGCACTTTAACATTCAGAACAGCGCAGCCTCTGAGATCTGACTCCAGGGACCTGAATAGTGCTATGGCTTTTTCCTTTGTATTTTCCCTGACATCTTTGCATTGCTTAGACTGCACTTTGTACCTGGCGAGCTTCCAACAGCGTAAGATGGATTCCGATCACAAAGAGGCCAATTCCATTACTAGTTTTCTTAGAGATCCTATCTTTGGCCCTGTAATATCTGATTATTATTCATCCAGAACTGTCACGTAATGCAAGCTGGCGTGGCCCAATGGGGGAAGTGACATTGAGAAGGCGAAAGGGAATTGCATTTTCTATAGACACACAGTGGAGATGCATGCTGGGAGCGTGATGAGTGTCCAGATTAAATGCTGGATTATTGGCTGCACATGTTTCACACAGTCCCCGGCGTCCTCTCACTCATTTACGGCAGGTGAAGATAACGCGTGATGCACTGAATAGTTAGCAGATTTAGCCACATAGCATATGGCGAGCAATTACACCAATAACTGCCTCAGGATGTTACGCGCTAATGCCACTCTAGAGATAACATGATGAAGGGGACATTTTGGACTAAACTGAACAACTATTAACACTCTTATAGTTTACCTTGCTCAGAGGTTTTCAGATATATACGCACAGTTTAAAGGTTCTATAATACACAAAATTGATTCCTCTGACCTTTAAGCCATGTTATGATGTTGTTATCACCTCAAAAACATACCTGGAGTTGTGTTTTGTTTCATTCACACATGTTTGAGTAAGCGTTTATTATTAATCTGTCTATATCTCCAAAGGTCAAAATGCTCTGTTCCACCTTGTGATGTCATTAAGTGGTAGTTTTGAAGTTAACAGCTCCTTTTATCTTTGGTTCAGTAGAGATTGGCAATTCCAGGGCTGATTCTAGTAAACGTGTATGGAGTTTAAAAACAGGGTCGAGCACTGCCTGTCTGTATTACTAAACTTTCAAACAGAAAACACTTTCACGAGGTGGAAGTGTTTTCTGTTTTAAAGAAGAACCCAGCCTAAATATGCAGGTTTTATGTGTAAAACAGGTTTGAAAGAAACAAAACTACACTCCACACAAAACTCCAGGCATATTTTTGAAGAGGAAACATTACAACATAGATCAGACACCATACATTTACTTTTTCTGGAGTATTTATAGTGTTTAAGTACTCTTACTTGAGTAAAATTGTTGGTTACTCCTCCCACTGCTGACAATATTGAACATTTGTCTTTCTTGCACCATTATTATTTAGTGCTATACATAAGTAGATTTTTTTTTCATGTCACACTTTTACTTTTAGTTGAGCTTTTTTTTTTTTTGCTCCAGTCTCTGTACTTTAACTTAATAAAAATTTATAACAAAATTACATATTTTTTCCACCACTGCATGTAACCAACCAAACTTACAAAATAACATAAGCAATGTCAATCATAATACTACACTAACTAGACTAAGGTTAAACAAATACGCACTAATTTCCTTATGTCATTTACGTTACTTCAGAATCGACTTGTCAGGTGCTTTCCAAAAGTATATCACATACCGAGGGGCGTTCTTTGGTACAGAGATTAAAACTGTAAAAATGAAACCCAACAAACTAGCAAATAAGCTGCAACACTAAATAATACATAAGTGGAAAAATAGTGTGAAAGTGTTCCAGAAGTATTAAGATGGATTCTTCTGCTAGCAGCACTCCTTTCTGGTCATTAAAGCAAGTTTCTAAACAGCTATAACCAAAAAGGGACGAAGTTATGATTTATAAGCACTGTGGCCTTTGTTTCCGACCTTCTCTTGTCAGGATTCTCTTCTGTATTGTACATCTCTCCTCCCACTTGGGCGTCGGTTTACCTGGCTCACCTGGATCAAATTTCTTTCATTAGCTGCAGTAAAAGTAGTCCAGTTTTTGATCCGATCCTTGCCACTCCAGCGCTTCTGCTGTTATTTTTGGAAGCGGCCTGTCTGTCCTCCTCTAACCTGATACTTACCACATTTACCCGATTTCTAGCTTGGACCATAAACACATTGATCTTCTTACTAGTCGCGTGCTGCTTTTAGATCCGTGACTTCTCCTTTGCGTGTATGATGCGTGTATGGCAGATTTGTTGACTGTCTCCCTCTGCTTGCGTCCTCTCATGCGTGTGACCAGGAGAAACACAGTGAGCACTGGACCTGGGTACCGGCCTGTGTTAAATGTCATCGGTGACAACTTAAACAAATAGCTGCGTGCTCAAAGTTTAACGCTTGGCAGCACTGACCGAAATAAACTGTGTCTCTACTTCGCCTGTCTTCTCTAGCCTTGATAAGTCACTCCTCTGCTGGGACCTTAAACACAAGTATTATGACACAAAGCGCTATTAGCAGTTACAAAAGCAATCCCGGCTTCATTAGGCCACATGCATTATGGGTGCGCGGAACACGACATTTTTAAAGCTTGAACAAAGAAGGGAAGCTGGGGGGACTCATATTACATGATGCTATTATGACAAACACCTACACATTATACAGATTTTGCTAACTTGTATTAAGCCAAAACACTTGCAGATGTAAACTAACTTTCTGACTTTATAAGAACATGACGCCATAACTTAAAGGGCCGTGTTACGCTATTTTCTGATCTGTTATAATGCGGTTTCCTCATCACAAACAGACCTGGAGTTGTGTTTTGGTTCATTCACACATGTTTAACACACAAACTCTGCACATTTAGACTGTGTTCTTCTCTCAAACAGAAAACACTCTGTTCCACCTTGTGATGTCATGTGGTAATACAGGAAGTGTCATGTGGTAATACAGGAAGTGCCCCACTGTGTTTTAAAGTCCATGCACCTTCACTAGAATCATCTGGAGGATTTGAACTCTGGAAATCCCAATCTCGACTAAACAAATGGTAAAAAGTAGCTGTTCATGTTTACCGCTTCATGACATCACAAGGTGGAATAGAGCATTTGAAGCTTTGAGATATAGACAGATTATTAAACCAGGATTAGTAAAACATGTGTGAATGAAACAAAACATAACTCCAGGTTTGTTTTTGATAAAATAAAAACATTATAACATGCCTTAAAGCTCACAACAGTCCATTTTGCATAATGTTAGACCTTTAAAATACTTATTCAGTGTAAATCATTTTGTGAGCTCTTTCATTTTGAGTAATAAATGAAGACATAGACACGCCTGAGAAAGAGGACATGAAAAACACAATTTGATGTGATTTGAAAAGTGAGATGGCTGAAGCGCTGCATTAGATTATTGTCAGTAAGTACATTCAAAGTAATAAGTGCTGTCAGTAGGAATTACAAATTGTACAATGCCGTGTTTCAACATGCCAAAAGAAAAGCTTACGAAAACTCCAATGGACAATTTGAACGGTTTCCAAGTAGTCATCAAATGTAATATGCAAAATACAGTCATATCACTAAAACTTATTTTGTCAGAGCTTCTGCGGGGCCACGGTTTTGAATTACAGATTTCAGCTAATCACTTCGACCAAAATATTAAACAGAAACGACTTGAGTCACTTACACTGACGTCAGATTGGGTGACCACATTTGTGTTTGAATGTCGCCCCTAGCCCTTAACCCCTCATTGACTACACAGCCCCGCACTCTATAAAGCCGACTACATAGTGCACTCATTCACAGAGCGATTCTGACACACAGATCGTTACTTTCAGGCCATTGACTCTCATGTTTGGGTGAAAAAAAGTCAGCTAAACTCGGAAAAAACTTGATTTGAGTCATAAATATTGATCAGATTGGACTCGCACAAGTATTTATGGAGTAATAATAACCATGAAAGTTTTTGTCAAGCTGGATCTTACATAAACGGACTGGATTTACAAAAAAAAAAAAAGTGTCTGAGATGTGGAAATTCTAGCTCTATTAACAGTTCAAGCTAAGGTAAGCAGCTAATACTAGTAACTTTATACAGCAACAGTTTATTTAAGAGTCTGTCGCTGTTCGGTGTTGCTTTTTTCGCAATGCATTGTCTATTTTGACCGATCTAGTGACCACCGATCGCCCACTTTTCAAGGTGCATTGTGGGAAATTTTGAGTGCACTACTTTTTCACCAACTGGACCACTAAAAACGGCGTGACCCCTAAATAGTGCCTTAAGTAGAGAATAGTGTGGACAGTTGGACTTTCTATTTTAGTTTTGAATCTAAAAGTTATTATTCATAAGTGGCAGAATTTACTAAAACTTTACCCAAAAAAAAGTAAATGGAGCACATATATCCCTAGTTGTATAGGCAGGCTGCTGTTTGGCTACACTTTTCTTTTTGTTAAGTTAATCGCAGCAATTAGACACAGAGAAATGGATAATGGCACAGCACAAATGTATAAAATCAGTTTCTTAGCAACCACTTGGAGTTACTGTCAAAGTAAACAGTAATGTTGTATAGTGAGTAGTGAGCATCATTAAGTGCTGATGAGCTTTAAATTGCAAGCTTTTAATTGGACACTGCAGCTTAACACGGGTCTATTTTTACACATAGTTTTCATTCACGACTTTGAGGAATAGCGTTGCCCTCCAATTGCACTGCGCGGAAAAGAAGTAGTCTTATCTCACGTTTTAATTGTTTCCTGTTAGCAGTCTTACAATGTCCAAAATACGTGTCTTTTGTTCAGCTTGGAGATTTGGGTTTTCTGAAGGAAAGAAAGTACTGCAGTTGTCATAGCAATTAACGATTTAAAACAAAATAATACATCTTGTGAATGTGAAAAGGTCCGCAATGTCACAGATAACGGGAAGCTGCAGCACACGAGTAGTTGATATTTGAAAGTTGAACTACACTGCTGGTCAAAAGTTTAGACACGCCTTCTTGTTCAATTTTTTTTTCCTTTATTTTTACAATTTTCTACATTTTGTATACATACCATAGACTGTATATATAAATGGACACAGGTTATCTGCTAGCCACAGTGTTCCATATAGGAAGTGGTCATGGACACGCTTCCGGCTCCATCGACTCTGGCTCCATTTCACTTTACTTTAGAAAACTCTCACCCCTCTCTCTGTAACTGCTGCTGTCAGACTCGTCATTTTGGTCTTAAAATGTTCTACATGATCCTGGTATTTTTCTTTCACTATTGTGTCCATAAATCAAGATACGAACATTAATAAAAGACAAATCAGCCACCTTCTTTCCTCGAGGTCACTACCGCTAGCGTTACAAACAGGTTTGATTGACAGCTTTGCTAAGCGCCCGCTCCCTGGGCGGTAAGTGGCGTTACCTTCAACAGCCTGCTCTGGATTGGCTCTTTGTTTGCTATGACACTCGCAGTCGGAATTCCAAATATGGAACTTGGCTCCTAATTGGCCCCTATAACTGCTTCATTTGACTGGAGCCGAGCGCTATGGGTAACGTCACACTCACTTAGTCTACACTTTTATACAGTCTATGATACATACAGAAGACATTTAATATATGAAGTGTGATATATGGAGTTATGTAGTAGAAAGAAAAACTATGTGTTTTAAATGAAAAAAAATGTTTTAAATATTTTATATTCAAATCCTCAACGTAGCCACCCTTTACTTTGTTGAAAAATGATTTTATCTTATTTAACCTTTTTCTTTGCTACATAATTCCTTGGTTCATTTATTTAATGTCTGTCTAAAATGTAGAAAGTAATGCAGGCTAGTTAAACATATGCTACCAGCCAAAAGTTTAGATACAGTTTTTTTCCCCCTCTATTTTTACTACTCGACAAAGCAAAAGGTGGATACTTTGAGGATTTGATTATAAAATATAAAAACAAATTTAGTAGAGAAACAAGCCAGTGACATACTCCTAACCAGAAAAGTGACATAGTACACCTTTAAGGATGTGTACAAAAGACCTACGAACTGCTCTCTGGATCACACTGTCCCTTTAAAACAATGTACTGTGAAACATGGACATCCAAAGAAGCAAACAGCCAGCCACACAACGGCCGATCATCTCCAGATAAACACAGATTAAGATAGAAAGCAAAGACAATGTGCTCACAGGGAAGCGGAAAGTGCAGTGTCTGTGATGACTTTGAGTGTCTGCTCCAATTAGCTTGTGTCTGCTGTAAAAAAAAAAAACAAGAACGCGATGTGAGCGGGGACTGTGTGTCCTACGTGAGAGATTTTGGGCCAATTTAAGCACATCTGTTGTTATTGTTGTTCACTTTTCAAACCATCTCTTTAAGTGCTTCCACAATTCAGCCGGCTGACGTGACCTGCTCGGTATAAATAAAAATAGCTTGCAATTGTCTGCTTCGTACAGTGTTTACAGTGTTTCTTATTTTGTAAAATATATTTCAAATGATAGAGAAGAAAAACAATGGATCTAGTGGTCATGAATTTAGTGGCTTTTGACGATGAGGTGGGGCAACAGGTGCTTGGTTGGTAGAGTGTTTATCCACTGATTCAAAGGTTGGCGGTTTAAATCCTGGTCTTGACATAAACATCATTGGTAGAGCTTGGGTAGATCCACTGACTCACAGGTTGGCGGTGCGATTCCAGCTCTCATGTGATTCCAACCTGCCTTGAAGGTTGAAATGCGCTATATAAAAAGCTGAACATTTACCATGTACCAAGTGAAACATCAGAAGACATCACAAGATAAAGGTCCACACAGCTGTATTCCCAGTGATTTTTTTACACCAAGTAGTGACATTTCGTTTCTCAAAACAATCTTTTCAACAACATAGTAAAGCCGAAAAAATTGTAACATAGGAAACTCCATGGAGTTTAGAGCCAGCCACTCTGACAGAATACAGCACACTCAATCTATTCTTTTTCACTACAGTAAAATCACATCAGTGATTATTTGCGATAGCCAAATCTATAATCATGTTTTAGAGCCAGGATGTGTCCGAATGTCCACCCTAACCCCTAATCCCTCATTCACTACATAGCCCCACACTCTTTAGCTGACTATATTGACCTTATTCCACCGGGCCCACTTTTTTTGTAAATGCAACTAAACCATGCTTTCTTTGTAGTAGCACTTCCAGTTATGTGGAAATCTCATTGTTTTAAATGGAGAATTTGGGAAAAGTTTTGGCGCTAACCACTGAGCCACTGGGCTCAGTGGTTAGGTTAGTGTTGGTCCCCCAACCTGAAGGTCAGAGGATTGAGACCCACTCGGACCAAGGCAAGACACTTCAACCACATTGCCTAGTAAGTGGTGTGTGCGCGAATGATTAGTGGTGGTCAGATGGTGCAGATTGGCAGCCTCGCTTCTGTCAGTCTGCCCCAGGACAGCTGTGGCTACAATAGTAGGAATAGGAAATTAATGAATAATGACTATAGTGTAGCGCTTTGAGAAGCTTTGACAAGCTCTGACAAGCCTGTAAAGCGCATTACAAGTGTAAGGCATCATTATTATTATAAAGTAGGTTGGTTTGTCTCAAATGTTAAATTTTTATTTACAACAACAAGTCAACACTGCACTGATTCTCTGGGAAGCTTCAAAATGGCTCTGTTGTCCCTATAGAACCTATTTGCTGTCAAGATCGGCAGCCCCATGCAAAATAATACAACCCAAATGAAGATGGCGGCGCCCATGGCAACTTCTGGAATAAGGTGAACACAGCGATTCGGACACTCAGCTCACTACATTCGGGTCACGTGACTCTGGCGTCGAGATGAAAAAAAGTCAGCTAAACTCTGATAAAAGTTTATTTCTGTCATAAATAAAGATCAGATTGGACTGGCACGAATATTTATGGACTAATACTAACCATACACGTTTTTTTGTCAAGCTGCATCTCACATAAACGGATTGGATTATTCTTTTTTTTTTTTTTTTATCTGAGATGTGGAAATTATGTCCCTGTTAACAGCTCACGCTAAGTTAATCGGCTAATGCTAGCAACTTAATACAGCAACAGCTTAGCAAAAGACGAAATTTAAATCTGTCAACTGGACAAATCGTTGTAGGAGTGAAGACGTTTTGATGCTCATCCAAGACGCTTCTTCAGTTCTGGTGTCAGACGATTTGTCCAGTTGACAGATTTAAATTTTGTCTTTTGCTATGTATCAAACCTGGACGACTGAGGGATTACACAGACACAGCAAGAGTTTATTTAATAGTGTTTTACTAATAATTGGTGCGATAAACCAATACTTCGATCTGCTTTCATTCAGTCATGTTGTGTCCAGTTAAAGACCTGCTGTTTTGCTATGCATTGTGGTCTATATATCTAGTGACCGCCGATTTTGTCACCAACTGGACATTCAGACACCACTAGAAATGGCATGACCCCTAAATAGTGCCCCCTGTAGGGAATAGTGTGGACATTCTGACACAGTCATGGTGTCAACTCTGTACTAAACACAAAATATCAGATCATTGCACTCTTAGACACTGCCATTCCCTTGAAAATCTTTTTAATATATGAGTGTACCTTCGCTCCTGTCTGTCCCTGTCAAGGCACCTGAAAAGCCACGCGTCTACGCACTGCCACTCTTTCCGACTTGGCGTTTCTAGTCAGCTATCACACAATTTTACCGATAACGACAGCGAACCATATGGGGGTTACAAGGGTTCGCCATCTGACAGGGCAAACTAAGCTGATGACTGATGATTTAATGAAGAAGTGACTGGCTTCGAGGGAAAGAAAGCAATTAAAGGACGCAACAGAGGCATGACGACACGGGAACGGAGTGAACACGGAAACAAGATGGATGAGAGTCCGCGAGACATGGATCAAAACAGAGATGGAAAGGATTACAGCGAACAATGGGAGCATAAGAGAGACAGATAGAAATATATGAATACACATCAACAGGCAGACACGTATCAAGATGCAGGAAGATGGAAGCATGAAGCAAAGATATGGCAGACGAGGACAGGCTGCACAGAAATGGGGAAAAGAGTTGGTGAGAATCATTTTGGAAGAATTACATGGAGGAATTTGGGGTTTTACATATATTTGTACGCTGGGAAATGAGTTGGATTTCTGGAAGCGATTGGGAATAACATAGTGGAGCAAAGTTTGTATGCAGAAAGAATCATTTTTGCCTCAAGAAAACAAAGACAATTTTAGTAAATGTTAGTAAAGAAGTATATTTTGTATTACTAAATTTGCGAGGAGCTTATGGGCAGTGCAAAAATATATATTGAGTCATTGCATGCACTATAATGTTAATTAAAGCAGGCCTGTTATGTAAAAATCGACTTTTCAGAGCTTTTAACTATAGTTTCTTCCCCTTCTCATCTACCCTCTTGAAGTTATTTTTTGGAATGATAAGTGCATGTTTGATGCCAAATTGACGATCAATCCTCATTTTCACCGCTAACGGCATACGCCCACTGCTCTGGACTTACTTTGTTCTCCGATTTTAATGAAAGGCATAGGGTTCAGCAGCGTTGCATAGTAATTTTAGTACAAATGAAAAAAAACTAATCACCTACTTGCTAGTGTGATCTACAGCTCCACAGCTCTTTATTGTGATGACATTGACGATGACGACATTAGCTCCTATTGGGCACCGTGGAAGTCATTTTCTTCTTTTATTAAGTTGTTTTAGATGAATATTGCAATTTAAAATGTGCAGATTACAACATAATGACAGGTGCCACATATTATAACTATATAGCAGACACAAGCACAATTTCACCATCAATATCCACAATTCAAAATCAGTATGACCTTAGATGTTAGACATTATAATTGCTCTTTCCAAGACAAAATGATGGCCCTATTTTGTTGATTACATGCACTTAAATCTCGTCTCTGATTCATGTCACACACACATACATGTCACGTGTTTTAATCCTGTGAGAACGTTCAACTCAGCCTTGCACCACAACAGGCTCAGATCATCGGCTGCTGACATATAGGAGCCAGATGAGGCCATGGTACTAAATTATTCATTCATTTGTCACAACTCCTGTTATAGTGGTCATCATTAAGTGGAAAGTATACGGTAGTACCTGTAGGGCAGTTCCAAAGTGGACAAAAACATGACCCTTCACTTATAGACAATCACTACGGTTAATTAGATTCAACAATTGACTGAGCACATAGATATTAGCCTGAGCAGCCAGTTGCTTCAACATTCTGATCCAATCCAAGAAGAGTCTGGAACTGGACAATAGAGGGTGAAAATCCTCTGTCCGAACTTTGAGACACTCTAACCACAGTCACACCTCTCAAAAAATTCTCGTAGCATCCAGAACAAAATATAGAGACAGTGTGGAGCTTCGATTCGGCAAAAATTTGTGTTCCATCCATCCATTTTCTTCCGCTTGTCCGGGGCTGGGTCGCGGGGGCAGCAGTCTAAGCAGGGACTCCCAGACTTCCCACACCCCGGACACGTTCTCCAGCTCCTCCGCTATGCACTTACGCACACTTCTATAAATCATTTAGATTCTGGGTTATACACAAATGTTCAAAAATATTCATAGCCATTTTTCAAAAGTAAAAACAATGAAACTCGGCTGCTTGCTACAGTGAAACGCCCCTATGAAGAGTAATGCATGCATATATTTAACATCATTACTGTCTCTCGTGATATTTCTTGCTGTTCAGATGTATTTTTCTGTCAAACTGTCAAATGCCTAGAACTTGTACATTATATTGGGTTTTCAGTGATTTCTTACTTACAATTTCCTCAACTTTCAAAGCTAGCAGCTAACGTAGTTTATTACCACGTCCGATCCTCCACAATCTTACTTTGCCTATTCCCGGTAAGGTCCTCAATGGGATCAAAGGAGTCAGTGGCGGTGTAGTACTAGACTGTGTGAATGTGAGTTTGTGCATTAGTGGGTAGCATGCATTTGTTAGGAGCCAGTGAAATGTGTGTTGCTGCATTATTTATGAAGCTAAAGTGCTCCCAAGGGACAAATGGAAAGCAACACGTGATATAATATCTTATTCACATGTCTATCTATATTTAAAGCATTCTGGTCTGAGAAGATTTCACTTTACAAACTTAAATAAGGTCAAATTTATGAATGATTATTTTATTTTTAGCAATTTATTTGGCAATGTGTGACAGTTTTAATTTAAAGTAATAGATCTCTTTCATGTGCTATCAATAAAGTACAAAAACATGGTATATTTACACTTGTTTTTTCACTGCTCCAGTACCTGGCCATATGGTAAGCTTTTAAAGTACAAGTTGGCAGTTTACAATGTTGTTAACATTATACAGCAAGCTACCGAATTAGTGAGGGCATGTTAATGATTTGTGTTTTAACAAGGTACAGAAATGCTTAAAAATGTAATCAGTAACAAGCTCTGCCCTTACAGTGAGCCCTTATTTTCAGTGGTTGAACGTAACACAGTAAAAGTAGTAAAGTACTGTACTGAAGTAAAAAATGGAGGTATCTGTACTTCGCTTGAGTACATTTTAAAGTGGATAGTTTTTACTTTTACTTCACTACATTTGAGAGCAGCTATCAGTACTTTCTATTCTACTACATTTTTAAACAGGACGTTTTTATTGTTTCTGTTGAACAAAATTCAACACAAATCTGTATAAAAATTAATACATTTGAAGATTTATTAACCGGCCAAACTATGAAAAAAACTATGAGTTATAGTCCGGAAAATGCGGTAGATCTCAAAATATGCGCAAAATACTTTTACTCTTTAAGTACATTTTTAAACAAGTACTTCAATACTTTTACCCAAGTACATTTTTTCATGTGACACTTTTACTTGAGTATTTTTTGCTCGGACATCTGTACTTTTACTCAAGTAACAAAACTAAGTACTTCTTCCACCACTGCTTATTTTACAGTGTTAACAAAAATATGATTTGTTCCTCTCCGTTAATGTTATCTCTTTTCCAGTGAGTAAGGCAGCAAAGTTTTTTCTAGGCATAGCGTGATTTTAAAGTTTGAATCCATAGTCTGTTTGCTGATTCATGCCAAATCAATGTTGCCCTTGACTACAAGACTGGAAGAAATGCCACTGACAATTATAAGACGATGCAACCAACATTATTGACAGAGCACAAACATCTTTATAGAGGATATAAAGTTGTTCTTGTTCACTATAAAATCTGCTGTTTCTATTCATGACCTCCACCTATACTGACATATTTCTTTCTAATGGGAAAATACAATGGAGCATGACATTTGCAAATAAACAAGCACATATTTATATCTATTCTGCACGTATTCTATGTACATATGTTTGCATTATAGTTAATATTGATAATAATTGCAATAATAATTAATTACTTTTTTGTTTATACACACACAGCTACATTTGTATGTCTGATATGTGTTGGTGATAAGGGGTGTGCATCTCCCAGTCACGGTTAGGTGCACAGTCTGATTGCCTGCTACACAGTGAATGAAGCAGCCATGCAAACTGACTACAAATACATATGCTGCCAATATGTTTATACTCACGCGTACACCTGGGATTGTGTGCGCCGCTGCAGGTGGTTTTGAAGAGCAAGTGTGTCATATGCGACATGTCAAGAGCATAATTATTTTTTTTTTTTTTTTATTTCAACAACATGACAATGCAGACATACTTAATTTACCCAGAGTAGCTATTCCTACGGGAGTGCCTGCAGCCATCCATGTGTTTTACAATTGAAAAATGCAAGTGGTGAGTGAAAATGAAAATGAATTACATAGCAGTGGATATCATTCAATTAACTTCACACGGCAGAGTAGCTTTTAAAATCTAAACTCTGGTAGTCCTCACCAAGCTTAGCTCAAGATTATGACATGGGTCCCTGGACGTTGCACTGAGGTAGCCCTAGTGGAATTGAAGGATGGGTCAAATGCAGAGGACAAATTTCCCTATACAGAGACAATAAAATGTACATTAACTTTCACCTTAAAGGTCCTTCATTGCCCAAAATTGACTCTTGTGAGCAAAAACATAGCTGGAGTTGCGCTTTGTTTCATTCACGCATGTTAATCCTGCATTATTAGTCTGTCTACATCTCCAATGCTCAAAATGTTCTGTTCCACCTCGTGATGTCATGTAATGCTGGTTTTCAAGTTAACAGCTACTTTTTACCTTTAGTTCAGTAGAGATAGGCAATTTCAGGGCTGATATGATCCAAATGATTCTAGTGAAAATGCATGGAGTTTAAAAACACTCCTTGTATTACCCCATGACATCACAAGGTGGAATAAAGTGTTTCCTATTTCTAGTTTTCTATATTGAAAAGTGCCTATATCTTTTTCAGCAGCTTCATTTCCAACACATCTCATGCCTCTGAACTCACTGGGGGTTCAATCTTTCCTGGCACTTTTATTGTTAAAAAAAGTACAACTTCTGTAGAACTCTGCGGATGTTAAAATTCTACAGGTGAAACACAGATCCACCTGTAGAATTCTGATTTACATTGAGTAATTCCACAGATGGGATACTTTTATCTTTATCAGAGAGTGACGTGCACTGTTTTAAGGCCTGCCTCTGTCTTTCAGTCCCTCCTTGCACATGATCACCCGTAGCACTCAGTCATGTGCTATGCTGAAAAAATTTGTAGATAAATTCATACAATGGCGATGCATAAACAGGAAGAACATGCAAAAACCCATGGACTTTAGAGTGAGATTCTAAACCATTGCGGCGCTTTGTCACCCAATTATCATTTACCCAGTTGATAGTTCAAATCCTGCATATGTTTGATTGACAAATGCAAATTTTAGATCATTAAATTGTTGTAAATTGAAATCCAAAAACTTTCATAAGTGAGTTTGACGTTGGCTAGTGGCGTAACCGCACGCTGACCCGCCACTAGGTAAGCTACACGTGTAACCGCCGAGTCAGTGAAGTTGTTACTGTCTCACGCGCGTCTCCTTTGCTCTCCGTCAGCTACCAAATCTTTTTATGCTAAAACTATATTATGCATGCAGATGGAATGCCTAAACAGCGGTCTCCGTGGTAACCCAAAACACATCCATCATCATCACCATGACAACAGGGGATAAAGCTGTCAATCACAGGGCATCTCGAGGGAACCCGAGGATGAGCCTATACACACCCACATCTGCACTGGCAAATGCCGACAGCGCGGCAGCTAAACAGGAGGGCAGGGGCTGTCGCGGCTGTTTACCATAACAATCCATCAGCAAGTGCACGGCACACAAGTTTGAGCGCACACCATCGCACATACAAACATTCAAACTGGCCACGGTCAAATCCATCATAACCTGACATGGAACACAAGGACCGCCAACCACCAGGGGGCCCGCAACAGATGGGTGAGAACTCGAGTGCTCCTCTAGATCTGCAATGGATATGCCTCTACAGACGGCAACTCTCAACAATGTAAACACCAAAGTATGTCTAATTAGGCCCGTTTCCAATGAGCTGCAGAGCGCAGACGCAACGCAGAGTGGGGTAGGTTACGTCAAGGTGACAATAGACTCAGCTGTGTCAAGGAGACGTACCATAATTTGCTCAAACTTGTAGGTGTTTTTAAAAATGCAGCGTAATCATTAGGGATGGGGTCTCGTAAGATCAAAACTGCAAAAACAAAAGTACCCACACACTTTTGTCTTAAATAAGTCCATTTGACCTCTCAGAAAGTGCATTACGAGCAGAACTTTGTGACAAAATCTGACCGTACACACTGTCATTATGTAATTAAGAAACATTTTATCAATTGCACATTTGTCAGACAGAGCCATGTGAGGTAGTATGTGATAATGAGAGCTGACTGGCTGTGCGAGGTTCACCCTGCTGCACTATTGCGTCTGAAAGCTCAAAAACTAGAGCTAGTGGAAGAAAAAAAAGGGTTTGTGAGAATAAGGAACAAGATCATTTTAAATACTACTTCCTTCTTTTGAAAATCAGATACCTCAGCTTTAATTTGTCACTAATTTGCATGTAATAATAAGAATAATTTGCACCATCACTACAAACATGTGTGTCTTTTCATTTCCAAGCTGAAGAAGTCAGACAGACGTGAATTATTACAGCCGGCCACTAGAGGGCAAACACTTTTCTTGCGGCTCCTTCACACTTTGACTCATTCACCTGTACAGCCAAAGTCAACTCTCCCTCTTCTCCTGAGTGCACCGTGGTAATAAAGTTCCTTCTTCTACGCTGTCTTCTTCACAAAGATGTCCCTACTGTAACCTCTCCCCTCTATCTCCTTCTATCTCTCCATATATCTCTCTTTTTCCCTCCCATGCTTCCTTAGCTTGCTTCCTTGTCTCTCAGATTAAACTGTCTATCCGGCTGCCCCTTTTCAAATCCCCTGTTGCACACCACCTCGGGCAGTGTGTGTGTCTGTGTGCGTGTGTGTGTGTGTGTGTGTGTGTACGTGCGAGCGAGATAGACACGCTGGCTGAGCATTAACCTGTCAAAGTATGGGCAGACAGAAGAGGTAAAAAAAAAAAAAAAAAAGGGCAAGAAAAAATGGAAAGAGTGGGTGACAGAGGGGAGACAGAGGTTGGGTCTGTGGAATCGGAACTCACACATGTTGCCGTGGTTTCAGTGGGGGTGGTTCGGTTGCCATGGTAACACCGCCTCCTACATCTGTGCGCTGGAAAAAGTTAACTTGTGGTCTGAGCATAAGAGTACATTTTATTACCGAGCTGTGACTTTTCATTCAAGTTGTAGTACAATATTATAATTTGAATTTAGTTTAGAGGTAGTAAATTTGCACTTTGTAGTAACTATACCTTCGTTAGACATAATAAAGAGAAATACTAAATTAATAATGAACAAACAGCTTGTTAGAAGTTTATTAAGGGGTTAGGAGCATGTTAGGATGCAGCTACCTTTTCAAAAACAAACCTGGAGTTGTGTTTTGTTTCATTTACCTGCATTATTAGTCTACATCTCCAAGGTTCAAAATGCTCTGTTCTACCTTGTGATGTCATGAAATGGTAGTTTTCAAATTAACAGCTACCTTTTATCTTTAGTTCAACAGAAATCAGCAAGTTCAAGGTTGAAATCATCCAAATGATTCCAGTGAAGGTGTGCGGAGTTTAAAAATACTGTGAAGCACTTCCTGTATTACCACATGACATCACAATGTGGAACGGAGTGTTTTCAGTTTGAACCTAAATGTGCAGGGTTTTTGTGTTAATGCAATGTGTGGATGAAACAAAACTTTACTCCAGGTCCATGTTTGTGATGAGGAAACATTAAAACATAGATTGGAAAATAGTGCATCATGGGCGCTTTAATAAACTATTTGTTCATTATTAATTAAGTCTTTCTTCATGCTTCATTAAGGCTAATTTGGTGTTGACGTAGTTACTAAAAATTGGCACCACATATTTCGTTATATATTTTCAAAACGGTCAGGAGTTAAACCCTTTACAAGTGACTACATTCCAAACCAGGAGTCAAAAGGTCACAAAATGTAGAAAAAGTTTAATGCCAGTTTGCCTCATGTTAAAAACATCAAACGAAGCAAAAGAAAAATCATCACCACTTTTTGCCGAAAACAATTCTTTTTTTTTACTTTGAAAGTGAAGTTCTGCTCCAAAGAAGCCATTACAACATGAATAACTGTAATACATGTCAGGCTGATATTAAAATCCATAAAAATCTTACGACAACTCCCAAGGCAGTTAAAAGTTAGATACAGCTGCAGAACTTTTCACATATAAGACAGATCATTGGTAAAGTAAATGAAACATTATTCTCCTTAGAGACGTACTTTAAATCAGCGTGGCTCTAAATCATTGGTCTTATGTGAGGATGTAATTCCAGCACTTTGCTTTGCTTGTCCGTGATGGCTTGTATTTTATGGATGAGATGAAGCAGCCATCACTAATCTTGAATCTGTTATTCCCCCAGGAACAAGAACAGACAACAACTGTAACACAGCCAAAGCAAAGGTTAACACACAGATATGACGACACGTAACCTTATATTAAACCTGAAAAATCTAAGTACAACTACGGCACTATGTCATATCGCTACTTTAATTTTAAGGTCCAATATTACACACATTACAATACACACGGCTACCTTTTACTTTCAGTTCAAGAGAGATCGGCAATTCCACAGCTGAAATTGTCCAAATGATTCTAGTGAAGGTGTATGGAGTTTAAAACACAGTGGAGCACTTCCTGTATTATTGCATGACATCACAAGGTGGAAGAGGTTGAGTGTTTCAGTTTGAGACAAGAATTCAGCCTAAATGTGCAGGGTTTGTGTGTTAAACGTGTGTGAGTCAAACAAAACACAACTCCGGGTACGTTTTTGATGAGGAAATGGCATTATAACATACATCAGACCTTTAAATCACATCAATCCATAAGGCTCTCACTATATTTCCACAATTTTTTTGATCCAGAATGCACTTTTCCTCAAAACATGTGCAAAGTGAAAGCATTCAAATGTAGTATATCTGTTATTTCAACTACTTATCAGCTCTGAACAAGACCATCCACCCACCACGTTATATGTATTTTTAGCTGTTGTAGACGTAGCTATGGCCCACTCTTTACTGGTCAAGTACGCCTAATGGGATTTATTGTTAGAAATGAGTTTGGAGGGTGGAGTTTGTGATGGCAGGAGGCTGGCCTCTGGCAGGAGGCTGCGGTCCATTGGGACCAGAACCTCTCATCATAAGAACAGTTTCTTCCCCTCTGCCGTTTGTCTCATGAACACTTTATAATATTTGCACAAAACTGGACACTTTATAACACCGGTCAATTTAATAAGTCATGTCTGCACTGTTGTTCTGATGCTGCTGTTGTATATATTTTCTACCTTTAAGCATTTTATTTGATTTTTAAGCATATCTTTTTTTAACTTCTTATTTGTATTTGTATTTGTATTTATTCAGTGTGTTTTATGTTGCACTTTATCACCAAAATAAGTTCCTAGTTTGTGAACTGTGTTCACAAACGATGGCAATAAAAGGATTCTGATTCTGATGATACGCACATGACAGTGAGAGCATCTAACTTTAGCTGTGGATCTAATTGCTGTTTTGGGAACCTAAGCGTGTCACTGGCAACTTTTGAGAATTAAAAGGCATTTTGATTTAGTATATACAATGTAGCGCTTTTATGTTGTTATGCAATTTCTCCCTGACCAAATAATTACTCTAAATGTGAACATGAACAGTTCTTCGAGTGTGTTTCTAAAGTGTTTTCTGTCAGAAGGGCAGCGAGGACAGTGCGGAGGACCAAAGATTATGAGAAGTGGGTCAACAAGTCCAGAGTTGAACGTGTGAATGGAATGTTGAATGGTGTGTAATTGAGTCCCCCCTGACTCTGAGGCACTCTGTATTTGCTGGAATATTTCAGTGTAGAGATGTTTGTGAGCATTGAGCCGTATGATGCGGAGTCAGCGGGCACCAACGCAAGTAGCCACTGCCAAAAACACATTTTCTACCACACAACAAGGATGTGACATTCACCCTACTCCAACCAACCTTCAGAGTGGAACAAAATGCACGGCATCAAGATTTTGTGTAATAAAAGCTGCAAAACGTATTTTCAAGACAGGGTTATTTACTTGTAAAACACTCATTCAACAAATTGTGTACGCTTGATATAAAGAAACAGTTGTGTATACGGTTTGGATGTAGCAATTTGAAAAGAAGGAAACACACCAACGCTAGCCTTGAAGAACAATGTAAATAAGCATAAAAAGTAAAGTTTAATACTTTTTATGCAGTTATCTAAAACATATTGTAAAGTAAGGAGAATTTTTTCTTGCAGTCAGTGGGAAGGATGTTTATTATTGCAAAGTTTGTGAACATTTTGTACCTATGCGAGTTAGAAGTCCTTGTACATTTAGTCCAGGATATTGATGTAAAAGAAGACTGCATGCGATGCTTTTTCCTAAAAACTAATAAAGAGAGAGTTAATGTTGGCAGTAATCTGGGAAACTGGGACTTCAACTTTTCTCCGGAGAAGCTTTTTAAATAGTACATGATGAGTAGGCATGAGACAATACTTAAATTTGGTGTCACGATTATAATGTCCAAAATTATGTTACGTTAATGATTAAAGTTGCTGACAGTTTAAAAATGTTATGGATATGAAGAATTATGGTTGGAATATTATGAGTTCCATGTTTAAAGACATTTTTATGTAAGTGTGCTTTGTCCATTTATCCATCCATTTTCTTCCTCTTATCTGGAGCCGGGTCGTGGGGGCAGTAGTCTAAGCAGGGACCCCCAGACTTCCCTCACTGCAGACATTTCCTCCAGCTCCTCCGGTGGGACCCCAAGGCGTTCCCAGGCCATCCGAGAGACATAGTCCATGCAGCGTGTTCTGGGTCTTCCCCGGGGCCTCCTCCCAGTGGGACATGCCTGGAAGAGCTCCCTAGAGAGGCGTCCAGGAGGCATCCGGAACAGATGCTCAAGCTGCCTCAGCTGGCTCCGCTCAACGTGGAGGAGCAGTAGCTCTACTCCCAAGTTTCTCCTGTGTGACTCAGCTCAGTGTACTTTGTTCTACGCAAAAACAACTACGATCTAGCAGAGAATATCACGGAAAAGTTGTTTTTGTCTTTTGATATAAAGGTGATTATCTTTGTTTGCGATTCCCACGATTATATAAAATGTGCCATGCACGATTACTGTCTACGCTTTTTATCACGATAAACGATATTACTGTTTATTGCCCCATCCGTAATGATGAGTATGAACTATCCCATCAGATTTATACACAAAGGCCGGCACAGTTGTGGCTCTCAGTATAATGGATAAAATACTGTGTAACAAAAGACAAACTAAATAAACCTTTATATGATGGTAATTGCATGAACTTGTCCATGTCACTTTAAACTTCCATGTGACTTTGGCCCTTCTTTGAACTGACGACAGGTTGTAGACCTCCCTGTGACCTCTTTGGGCGCACACACTCTCTTAGCGTTGTAATTGTCAGTTTAGACATTGTGCAGGGCGGGTAACAAGTCTTGCCATCACTTCCCTCTTTCTCTTCCTAAAATTGCTGCTGTGGTAAATTGGTTTTCTCTCACTTTCTGCTCCCTCACTGGAGTATTTTTGCCGTCACACCGAATGCTCAAACTGCATATACACAAAGGATAAGCGGCTGTGGGCAGACTTTTAAATTACCGTTTTAAATGACAATGACACCATAAGCTCTGATACACTGACACTACGTTATTCTGTTGAGAAATATTTCAGGCCATTATACGTCCGGCCCTGGGGTCACCGAGCTGCACTGAATAAAAAATATGGATCGTTTTCTATGGGAAATACAAACAGGAAAACCAGAAGAGAATAATAAAGAATAGACCAAGAGAGAGGACAGAGCGAGGACTGAAATAGCAGCAAAGTGTTTTTCCTATAGGCCTATTCACGCTATTGTGTTTCTGTCAGTCGCCTCTGCCACCGTCACCTCATAATCACCCTTCAAACAGTTTATATAAACAAACCCCTTCTCTCCGCTTACGTCATGCCATTTCAGCCACCTATATCTGCCGCAGCCTGCTTCACCGCAGCAGCAAACCCATGAGCCTCCTCAACCTTGCCATAACTTGTTCAACCTCCGTTCTCAGTGTTCATCTGTTTTTGACACTGGTAATTAGGTGTTGCAGCGGCTCAGTGGTTCAATAAATCATCACTGTTAAGACCCATCTTCTCTAAGGGTCAGGGAAGTGACAAAAAACAGATGGAAAAATGGTGAAATACAAAGAAGTAATTTAATGTACAGGGTTGTAAAAGGCAAAGTAACAAAAGTGGACTAAAATATTTACGTAAATGTATAAAACAAAAGAACTTAAAGTAAGAAACTGAAAAATAACACGTCTAATGAATAACAAGTTTTGTGTCTCGGGAAACTGGTCACGTAGGCCTATTAAAAAACGAGTGACAAAACTGAGGGACACATAACAAGAAAACAAACCACGAAGGTCCCAAAACAAACACGAGTCACAGGCTACAAAAAGAATCACAAGACAAAAAAATAATAATTAACTAGGGTCTCACACAAAGTTAGACGGAGGGACAAACAAGTGGCTTTTTTTTTTTTATTTTTTTTTTTTCATTTTTTATTTTATTTATTTCAAGCACATGTATCACAAATTAATCCTTATATAAGCTCAAAAAGAAGTGGGAAGAAGAAAACTTATTAAATCCCCCCACTGTCTTCATTTCAGACATAAGTTCAATGCTTTGTTTACGCTTCCTATTCAGTTGAAAAAGAAAAAAAAGAAGAAAAAAAAGCATATATGAATTAACTAAATGAGACACATACAGATACAAAATGGCATACAGGCCAGAAGTCCAGGGCCATAACAAAGGTTGGTGGTTCAATCCCAGCTCTGACCAGTGCATACCGCAGTTGTGTCCTCGTTACCGTTGCTGTGTATGACCGTAACGAGAGTACTTGGATGTGGTGTAAGTGTGTGTACGCGCAGACTGACGCACACACTTCCAACCCCAAGGCCACTCAAGTGTGAAAAGTGTAAAAATAATGAATAGAACTGTGTCTACGAGGATCTGGAAAACGCATTGTACCATTTCTTACATTATTATATTTTATTATACTATCATATTTTAAGTGCGTTAGAAAACCAGTAGAACTTTTACTTATGCATTGATTTTTCTTACACCTTTGCTTCTAACAAACTTCAGCCATAGCAGCAGCCATCTTGAGTGAATATAATGAGGCACAGGGCATGCGAGTATAGGGACGAGAGAGGAGAGAGAAACCAGGGAAGGTGGTGTGAGGTGGGGCATGGGACTAGAGCAGGTCTGTGGAGGAGAGATAAGAGTACTTGGAGTGTCACTATAAGTCTGCTACATTGATCTGAAGAAACCAGGGAGGAGAGGGGAGAGAGACTCATTACCAATCATATTATGCATTATTATGGGAGGGAGGGTGCAAACATGGTTACTGGTGTGCTTCCTAATTTGCTAGAGCGAACACAATAGTCGCTTTGAATCCATTTGGAAGGATTTGTGGATGTCGCTTCAGTTTCATTTATAGTCACATATAATAGAGAGGCGCTGGTAATTACAGCAAAGCTGTGTTTACGTTCTGCGCAATGTTTGTATATATTTTCTTTGTTAAACTTAGTAAATGTTGTCTTGCATCTTTAAATGGATTTTGCCGCATTCAGTGTAAAACCTTTGTTTCTGTTAATGGATAATGTTCTTTTAATGTAAAATATAATGACTGTTGATTGAAGAGAAGTGTAGTTGATTTACGTGTACATGCATTTTGAAGAGTCGTAATTAAAGGTCCTAAAATACACAAAATGCTGGTACCACATCAAAAACATGCCAGAAGTTGTGTTTTCTTTCATTCACACGTTTCAGTAATCCTTTATTATTAGTCCAAAGCCCTTTCTGTTCCACCTTGTGATGTCATGAAGTTGCAGTTTTCAAGTTAACAACATTTTTTTTTCCTTTAGTTCAGTAGAAATTGACAATACCAGGGCTGAAATTATCCAAATGATTGTAGTGAAGGTGCATGGAGTTTAAAAACACAGCGGAGCACATCTTGTATTACCACATGACATCACAAATTGGAACAGAGCGCTTTCTGTTTGAGACTAAGCCTCTAAATGCAGAATTACACAAATCCTGCATATTTAGGCTGAGTTCTTGTCTCTTAAACGCGCAAATGAAACAAAACACAACTCTAGGTGTGTTTGTGATGAGGAAACAACATTATAACATAGATTAGAAAATAGCTTAATATGGGCCCTTTAACTGCTGGGAAAGCTGACTGACAGCTTTTTTTTCTTAACGATTAGTTGTTGTGTGATGTTGTTTGTTGTATGACTAATACAGTGTACACAAATCCTTCAGTGACAGTGAAGCCACGTCTCGTACTTGACGCAATATTATACTCAAAGCAATCCCGGTGCACATAAGTCTACATAATTACACCTGTGAAGCCGATTCCCACAGAGAAGTCAGCGATCCCTTTACGTGAATCCCTGCAGGAAAAACACACATATAAAGCCCATACTATCACATGTCAGAGTGCCACAACCGAGTGTAGCTATTCTGTACCTTCCCCGGTTCTCCGTGTCACCTTGTTCCCCCTGTGGCGGGCCTGTCTAATGGCTTCTAGTGTGGATAAAACAAAGTGCAAAAAAAAAGCTCATGATGTTTATGTCTACCACAGGAGTAAGTTTGTTTTTATCACCGTGTCCTCCCTCCATCTCTACCTGTACCTCTCTCCACACACACACACACGCACACACACACCCCCACACACACACTCTCACACACATACACACACACACCTCTCCAGGCTCCTCCATGGTCTCGTTATTATCTTGCTAATGATTCCCCGTGGATGTAAAACTCCGCTGATCCAAGCAGCTGGAGAGGCGCGCACTCCAAACACGCGCTCACACATATACGATATACAGACAGCAGCGTGGAAGAAGGTAACATGGGCCCATATGTTCCCAGCAGCACGCAGAACTCGACACATTTCATAATCTAATATCCCTGCCCAACCTTACACCACATATGCGGATCTGCTCTGTCCATACTGCTAATCCTTCCTTCCGAGAGTCTGCTGGAAATTCAATTTTGTATGCACTGATATCACAAGTGTAATTACTATAGCACCCCCAAATACAGCCAGCTATTAAATGTGAAGCTCGGCAGGCTAAAGTGGAAGTCCTCACTGGCCCGGCATGTTTGGAGGGCTCGCTGATAATGGATTTTAAAAATGCATGTTTAATTTAAGAGACTAATTACCTTTAGCGTATGGAAGGCGGTATTAAAATCACTGACAGTACAAATATTGCAAAAAAATGAAACTGTTATGCAAACCTAACATGTATATTTAGGTCATGATGAAGTGGGATATATCGTTGAAGTAAATGTAGACGATGTAGTACAGAAAAATAACCAAAATGTTCCCTCTATTAAAAAAAAAAGTACAAATGATAAATACTGACCCCAAAAATGATTGTTCCAACTAACATAAACTGAACGATAAGTATTTTAATTATCCTGACAGACCTATGTATATCTGCATAACTTACTGTAATTATAGGTAAAAGCTCAACAGGGGAGGCGCCAGACATTTTTGGTAGGAGGAGCTTAGAGGGTGCTAAGGTCCTCAGTGTGGGTGCTCACTTCATGTTAAATGTAGTTAGCTCCGGTAGTGATTTATAAAAGCTAATATGTTTTTTGTTTTAATGTCAAGAAAACTCTGTTCACCCAAAAAGACTCAGGACAAGTGTTAGACTTTTCTTCTACTCTGATCAGAGGGGATAGAACACAGAGAAGAAGCTACACAGACCGCTTCCACAAGGACTTCTCTGTACCTACCTTATTAACAGCTCAACTTTTTACTCAGGAGAACAACACTCTATTCCCCTGCCCACACAGACATGACCTTTCTTATCTTTCAGTTCAGTTTACAGCTTTTGACCTTTCACCCACACCCTCATTTCTTGTTTCTCAATTCAGTTACTTTTCAACTTAGTTATACATTTCAATTACACAGGCTTGTAGTTTTCCATCACACCCTGTTAGTCACAAGCATCACAATATAAGCATACAGTTCATTAATGAGAAAATATAAGCATTTATTATTTTTATTATTTTTATTTTTTTTATTGGAGTCTCATTTTGAACAACATTTTATTCAAGTTTGGATGTGCTATGAAAATGGGGAATGGGGCTTTGACCATTCTAGGGAAGGCTAGTGCCCCCTCAAGCCCGTCCCTAGCGCCACCCCTGGAGTTCACATGTTTAATTGATTTGGTATTTAATAAATTTGACTATGAATGTGGGGCAAAATTCTTTGGGGGTGCATTGACCATTCTAAACCGAGGTTAATGCCTCCACAAGCCCATCTCTAGCGCCGCCCCTGGAGTTCACATGTTTAATTGATTTGCCAAGTGTTTTTGTACTGTTAAATAAAGATTGTTTTTGTTAAAGAGTAACATCATGTAGTAGTCGTTTTGTCATGTTTTCCATCCAAACGAGTCATTTCCGAGCGGGTTGGTTGAGAGGATTGGGTTTAGACAGACAGGGCTGCTGAGTCTGAGGCTCTATCTGCAGGGACCACTGATTTACTATAAATAGCCCTCCTAAAGTCTGCCTGCGTTTAATAAATGTCAGCTAAAGAGGATATCAGGCAACTCGCTTTGAGAAGTGCTCTCTCCACCATTTCATTATGGACTAACAGGTTCTATCGGAGGAGAAGGAATGTTCCACTTGCTCAAACTGGTTTTTGTGTTTCTATGGGGCGAAAATGTAACCTTATCTGAGGCAACATATTAATACATTAGAAAATACTACTTAAGTACTACTACTGGTAATCAATTTTGAATTTTGAATTACCGTTTCATAATAAATACATCTTACTAGTCTATAATGAACAAATAGTTTATGAAGATGTTTATGTACTAATAAACATAATATATAATTACTAAAGAAACCGTACCGTTAATGTGAGACAATGCAAAGAGGGTGCTCAAGAAAAACACCATTGGGAAACACTGGGTTAGAGTGTTAAGCATGGACTGTAATTATAAATGGGCATCATTACAGTATTTAAGTATACTTTGAATAGTATAGTAAATAAAATATTAAAAAGGGAAGGAAAAGAAAGAAAAAAAAATATGGCAATGATAAAAATAATACAGATATTTTCCCTTAATTTTAACTTTTCAATATTTTTTTTTCTTAAAAAAAAAAAAAAGAAAAGAAAAAAGTACTGTATGGCAAAAATAAAATAAGATAATACAGATATTTTCCGCTCATTTTTCAATTATATTTCTTTAAAAAAAAAAAAAAAAACTTTCAATGCCGATCATGCACATAACATGACTCCATGCTTTTACTGACATAATTGGATTAAAAACCCCAAATTATATCACTGACAAAATGAAATAATTTGACCTCGATTAAAATTTGAGCAATTGCTATCTGGGGCATCTCATTTAAAAAAAAAAGTATCATTATATGTTCAAACAACAATGGAGAATTTTTCACCATCATAACGCTAATAGTGAGCTGGGGTAGAAAGTGATTATTTATGGACATGAAATAAAGAGCATAACTGAAGAGCAGATGTTCCACAAATAAAAGTATTTAATTAGCGCTCGTGTCAACAGCTTGGCCATAAAACTCTAAACTGAACATTGAGTGTGATGAAGAGGTGAGTTACAGCTCTGGAGTACAGTGACATCCTGACAGACCGATGATCTCCTTAAGAGGAACAATACAGCCATGTGACCTTTGCCCCTTTGTGTTCATCGATCGCTGTGGCTGGGGTCACTGTGCGGGTGTCACTTGTTCTTGCATCCTAACTACTAACTGGCTCATTATGTGCTGTTATAAAAGAAACCAGCCGTTATGTTCCTGAGGTGTTGATTGTTCTATCTTCAACACAAACATGACAGAAAGTGTGAAGTTTTTTGAATCAGGTGGAAGTAATGATGATATTTTTAGACCATGCGTGCTTTTTGTTTGTCAAAATATGTTTATTTGTGGATAATTGCATTTGTTTTGTGGAATAATTTATTACAAACTATTACTATACTATTACTACTGCTACTTCTATTACTACCACCACTACTACTGCTGCTACGACTATTGCTACTACTACTACTACTACTGCTGCTGCTGCTACTGCTACTACTACTACTACTGCTACTGCTACTGCTACTGCTACTGCTGCTACTACTACTACTACTGCAACTATTACTATACTATTACTACTGCTACTACTATTACTACCACCACTAATACTGCTGCTACTACTATTACTACTACTGCTATTGCAACTACTACTATTATTACTACTACTACTACTACTACTACTGCAACTCTTACTATACTATTACTACTGCTACTACTATTACTAGCACCACTACTGCTGCTACTACAACTACTGCAACTGTAACTATTACTACCACCATTACTACCACCATTACTACTACTACTACTACTACTACTACTGTTGCTACTACTGCAAGTGTAACTATTACTACCACCATTACTACTACTACTACTACTACTACTGCTACTACTACTACTACTACCTGTATGATCTGATGTGAGACTCTGTGATTACATACTCCCAGAATGAGATGATAATCAGATGTGTGGACCCTGAGTACGTCTTAAATGACGTACAAAGAGCAGAATGATCTGAGAGACCACGAGCACCAAGAAATGACATGATTTTGCCATTTTCCTGTAATTTGCTTGATCTTTTAGCAACAGAAACCTGATCAGACTCTGAGTGCATGTGTGACCGCCGCCACTGTCCTCAATTTGCCCGGGATCCTGAATACACCTTTGTGAAAATGTGAGTCCGGTCGCTGCTGCATCCCCCCGAGTTCAGATGGAGCGTGATTGACAAGTGGCTTATAGTCCAGCCATATCAAAACAAAAATATTTCACAGGAAAACATTGTGGATTTCTGCAGAATCAATGAAAAAAACTGATTGCACCACCATGTTTTCAGCCACGGTGGCAGCAGTTGGGGACCAGATTAATATCTCTCTATATAAAAAATACAGAGATGTCGCGTTCTTCTTAACACCATAATAGAGAAGTGCAGTTTAATCAAATTATCAACTGTATTTTATTGTGTTATTTTGACAAGTGCACTAAGTTATAAAGTGCTGACGGTTAGTTCTTCAGATGTATTGGCCTGATTCCCTAAAAAGCTGTGATTTTCCTTGCTTCCTGATAGCAGAGGGATTTGGTCATGTGAAAAAACGAGACAGTGAATCAGTTATGACAGAGTGTTATTAATAATGGAACAAAGGCTGACTGCTGCTCTGAGGTCACACGGCTCTGACACAGCCACGGCCTTCACATCTTTTACAAAAGCAAACCGCAAGTGTGGACCTTTAATTGCTTCTACGCAAATCATTTCGAAAAACACTTTACGCTCTATCTGCATTTGTTCATTTTAGTAACAGTGTTTAATTGTAAAACGACCTCTACGACGACAACGACTTTTATATAGCGCTTTTCCACCTTCAAAGCACTTTACATCAAGGAGCCACTTCCATGTTCATGTTCACATACGCGTTCATACATCAGAGTACACAGACACTCGGGGCACGGTGGGTTAAGTGTCATGATTCCTGTCGGTCCTGCCCTTTTTTTGCACTTTCTCCCCTCCCTTTTGGAGCTGGGGTGGAGATTTTGGCTTCTCCCGTGCACACCTGGAGCTAAACTGCAATCAGCTGCACCTGGGGAGGATAAGAGGAGCCAGGACCTGACACTCAGCGCCAGATCGTACACGTATCTCTATTGGTACACCATGCACGGCTCAGTTCATGTTTTTGCGCTTTTTGACTTTAAATTGGATACTTTTGCTCCTCACCAGATCCCACTCAGCTCTCCCATCTCTGTCCATCCCGTCTCAGACCCTGCTACTCCCCGCTTTACCCTTGGACCACGGCAAACACCCCGTTCTCGAGTCACCGATAGATCTACCGTCATTTTTTGTACTTTGCGCTTCTGTAAATAAACACTGTTAAACCTTTCCCTGAGTTCTGTGTTTTTGGTCCTGTGGATCACCGGCCGTCACTGCTCAACCAATGATGTTTATGTCGAGAGCGGGATTCGAACCGCCAACCTTCAGATCAGCGGACAAAGACTCTACCAAATGAGCTATTGTTGTTATGTTATATCTTTTAATACATTTTTAAGCAACTAAATTAGTTTCGTAGATTAGGGATTTTAACTTAAACCTGTAAAAACACAAGAGTAACAGTGTTGGTATCTGGTTGCTACAGTGTATTACCATGTGAATTATTACCATTATCTGCCTCATTCATATGCAATTATCACGCACTTACCAGGGTCCTTGAAAATTCTCCATCACTGTCATGCAACATCTATACAAATATACAAATACAGTCTCACCAATGCTGTCTACTCGCTAGTATTTGTTGCTCGGGGCAAAATAAACGTGCAAAATAACACATTAAAAGCAGTTGAAAACCTGTCACCTTCACGCGCACACAATGCAGAAACCCTATGGAGAGTGTAAAAGGTTTATACAAATAGGCAAACACCCAAGTTCAGCAGAATGCAATGTCCTGACACTAGCACAATGTTAAAAGCCACTGTTCAGTACGCATATGTACAGGAGTCTACAACAGCATTTCATCACTTTGTTTTCAGACTAGCTCACGAGTCAATCTGAAAAGGAACGTATCTGTGGGTTTTCTGGGTAGGAACAGCTACGTACCGTCGTGCCCTTGGGTTTCTCGATGTAAACCCAAACTAAATGTGAAATAACGCATAAAATCAACCCAAAGAACCAATTTGAACGGCACAGTAATCAAACTTAACAAAGCTAGATCAGAACTATAACTTATTTAAACCATCTACGATACTATTTTAGGAGCGATGGACCATTTCAAAGTAAACTGCTTTCGTCTGAAGGAAAAACATATTAGTAAGTTAAGCGAGATATTACATCAGGGCCTAGACAATTCACAACACATTAGCAATTAGCCTCATCATCAAGCTTCTAAACTATGAACATTCTGCATATTAAGAAGCTCACAGTGTTTCATTATGTATAAACGTGTAGTCAAAAATAATTAGAGGCAAGTTTTTCCCCTCATAAAACCCGAACTACACTTTCATTCACAAATGCAACTCCGTGCAATCGCTAAAAGTGTTGCGCGATTTGACAGATCACGTCTCTAAGGTTACTCTGGGACAACAAGAACCAAGTATTTTGCCGTAAGAGAGGCAGCGATTGGCATTTTCCACAACAAACTTCAAGTGTTTTCCTATCCTGCTGCAGCATTAGTAGCATCAGTTCCACCAATATTTGCCCAACAGCCACGCAGAATATGCAGCTCGGTCTTATTACCGGGAGTACACACAAAAAACACACATTCATTTCATTTCCGTCGCGCAGCTAGTCAAATACGTTTTTTTGTCGTAGAATTATTACTTTTAGAATCTAACACGAATCAACTTACTTTCTATCCCTGCCACCATTTACTTTTTAATATTGCACTTGTAATGTACTCAAACAGAAGCAGTTGTACTCTAGTAATACCCATAGCAACAACCAGTACTATGGCAACTAAAACTACTACTACTATGAAAACTACAACTATAAAAAAATATTACACTGGTCCCTCGTTTATCGTGGGGGTTACGTTCTAAAAATAACCCGCAATAGGGGAAATCCGCGAAGTAGTCAGCTTTACTTTTTACAATTATTATATATGTTTTAATGCTGTAAAACAACAAGAACCACAACTTGTACTACAACAACAGCTACTACTATTATTACTATTGTCAACTAATAAATTGTCTTCCATCTTGCCAAAATGTACAAACATAACTACAATTTGCTACTGTAAATCCTCATCGCTGACAACTGCCCAGTGGTGGAATGTAATGAAGTAAAAGTAGTGGATAATTTTTACTTTTACTTCACTATATTCGAGAGCAGGTATCTACTACTACTATGATTTGAAGTGGACTAAAAGTGGAAGTATTTTTCAAAAGTTTGACAGCTGCTGAAAAGACGGAGGTGTTTTTTTTTAACACGTTCATAGTTTGAGCAAGAAGCCAGAACAAGTTATTGATTTAACTGTTTCTGTTGAAGTGTTTTTGATAAAGATTTTGTTCTTTTGAAACTTTATTAGCTCTGAAAATCTGTGCGAAATACTTTTACTTTTTCCTCTTTAAGTCAATTTTTATACGTGCAGCTTAATACTTTTACTTAAGTCGATTTTTTCATGTGATACCTTTATTTTTACTTGAATATTTTTTGCTTTTATTTAAGTAACAACGCTGACTACTTCTTCCACCACTCCAACTGCCTATATATTGTTGAAATTGAAACACATACTGCTGTCACAATTACTAACCCAGGCTTCAAAAGTCTTACACACTGGATTCTCACTCACAAATACTACTCAAGGGCTAAAGCCAGATAGGTTTCAGGACTTTTTCAGTTCATATTTGGAGGTTACGTGTATGTGTGACTGTACTTCAGAGATAGAGTTGTACTTGGGCATTGTTTATCTTCACTCCCAGTTGCCCAAAACCATGAATATTCATAAGAAGAGTCTGTATCACGGGGATCATGATGAAATACTCTGCAGGCCAACTTGGCATATGCGCATGTGCTTGGGTGGATTTGAAATTTCTTGAATGCTGATATATTTCTGCCCTGTAAATAATTCTGTGCCAAGAAAAAGAAAAATGGTAGAATTAGCTCCATGGTGGATATTAACATTCAGTGTACAGTATCCGGCACAAGACTTGGATTTAAATAAAAAAGTCTTTTGGCCGAGAAAGATGTTTCAGTGTGCATTATGCAAAGACCTCATGAAACTGAGCGGACCTGCACTGCAACTGGAAGGCATTCAGATTCAAGAGGTTAGGGGTTTTTGGGGTATTTTTGCAACCTCAAATCTGACTAGTAATATTTCTCCCATCATCATAAACACGCACAATGGGCTGATCCTTCAGCTCTTGACCAAAAACCTAGCGCTGCTCTTGCCCCACGGCATTGAAGCACGAGTGAAACGCAGATAAAATATAATATCGGCGTTACTTCAGTGATAAAAATGCAGAAGATGGACTCAAAACTACTGTGATGTAATTGCGCTATCTATTGAAATACAAAATTGTATAAAGAATTCATGGTTTATTAATAATGTTTTGTGTTTGATCAATATCTCAAAAATGATGGTCTATACTTCTCTCTTTCAAACCCCAGTATAACACATGTGCGGTACTGTCTGAGCCTCATATTGCTGCCCATATTGCAGAAGTATACATAATACATTGCATGCAGTTGCCTCGCAGTATTTCTCTGGAATATTACACTCATGGGCCGAACACAGAGGCGGTGCTGATACAGCAGGCCTCTAATACTGAGGGGGTATTTGGAGAAGTGATTGTGAAATAGGCTTTACTCCATCCATGGCTACGCATGTCAAGTGTAGACATATTAGGTGGATTTCCACACCAGTCTGAGAGAAGTAAATGACCAAGTGAACATGTCTAGCCTCTAGTTTCTGTATCCTTTTATCACCGCTCCAGGCAGCATCCTATTACACTGGAGCATTCAATTTCCCCAAAAGGAAGGAATGTGACTGAAAGAGCCATTTGCAACAGAGTGTGCTAAAGCAAGCAGAAAAGTAAGTCAAATTCGCTTTTCATTTTTCCTCAGAGATCTGTCAAACATTAAATTAAACAGCCTCTGCACACACACATTACTTTTCATATTCCAGGCATTTTTCTGGGTTTCAATCAAAAGAAAATGTTTAAGGGCCCCACATTACGCCATTTTCTGATCTATGTTATAATGTTGTTTCCTCATCGCAAATGCACCTGGAGTTGTGTTTTCTTGTGTTTATTCACACGTTTAAACTGCATACACCTTCATAAGAATCATTTGGATAATTTCAGCCCTGGAATTACCAATCTCAACTGAATAAAATGAAAAGGATAGATGTAAACCTGAAAACTACCACTTGATGACATCACAAGGTAGAACAGAGCATTTTGAGCTTTGGAGATGTAGACAGACTAATAATACAGGATTACTGGAACATGTATGAATGAAACAAAACACAACTCCAGGTATGTTTTTGAAGACATAACAACATTATATTTAAGCTCGACAGGAGTCAATTCTGTGTAATATAGAACCTTTAATGTGAATTTGTCTTGCCACAAATCTAGCCACAAACAGATAGTGAACATATTGTGTTTGTCGTACACTTGGGTTAGTTCTTTGGGCAGGAAAATGAACTACAAAGAGACGGGTTCAGCAGTGGTTATCTGGATGCTGTTTTTGCAATCATAACATTTCAGCTCCAGTCCAGATGTGAAAATAACCATATGGTATATACTCAAGTAACATCATGTTCAAGAAAGAAGGGAAATGAGAAAACATATGATTTTCTTTTTTTCTTTCTCGTCAGAACTCTCTCCATCTTTAAAGTACAGCGCAGTTTGTAGCTATAGGGTACTTAAGGTGATTAGTCATCTCAGAGAAGATGGCTATGATGTCACACAACTTACTGTTACTCAGACTTTACTACTTTTGATATCATCCGATTGCTTTCTTCAATGTACTGAGGTAAGGTCATTTAACAACGCTATAAATCTCTACCTGTAAACTAATGCCAGGAACACTGTACCTATTAAGTACTGTGCTCTGGTCATGTATTTACACAACCTAGTACCAGATAGAAAACTGCATAGGTAAACAAATAACAAAGAAATACAGGCAGGATTGATAGGAAATGATGAGTGGTGGAAAGTTCTGAACTCAGAAAGACATTTTAGGTATCTGTGCTGTAATAAGTAAAATTTTAAAGTGGATATTTCATTCGTAGCTTGAGTAAACAAAAATATACAAATAAAAAAAGCTAAAAAATTCAATATAATTGTTTCTACTGAACAAAAAAATGCACAAAATCACATTTAAAGCCTTATAAGACCTCAAAATCCATGCAAATACTATATACTTTTACCTTTCATGTGATACTTTTTTTACTTTTACTTGAGTATTTCTTTTGCTGCAGTATCTGTGCTTTTACTTAACTAACAAAACTGATTCCTTCCTTCCACCTCTGGAAATTATGTCTTCTATTGTTGCTTTATTTAATTAAGGGTTAGATTATTATTAGCACAATGGAAATCCTACACATACGACTTTTTCAGGGATCACCACCATATACCAGTTTAAACCTTGCCTTTCAAACGTCTTCAATTCAAGTTGATCACTCTGTACCATAATGTGTACTGGTGCTGGCATTAGCTCTGGGGTTTCAGTACTGTAAGCCAAGCTGTGTGCCTGGGAGCTGCGCTGGACATATTAGTAGCTTAGCTCCTCTTAGCCTCACTGACAGAGTGACAGAGACATTGCTAATCCAGCACTGACAAGTTGCCATTCTGCCTGCTCCCTTCTTTCCTCCTCCATCTTTCCTCGAACAGAATTACAGTTCACCTCCAAGTCCTATTCTGCTGCAGTTCAGAACATATGGTAAGGTGATGATGAGTGAGTACACACAAATCAGCAGAACCGTACATCGCATTGTTTCTGATGTCTTATGCACAATGGAACTCACTACGCCTGTCACGATAACACATTTTGATGTTCGATATACTGCTGAAGTAAATATAGACGATAAACAATAATATTGAAACTCATTTATACCACAGACACAATAACCACGGCTTAAATATTATCATATAGTCAAAAAATACCCCAAAAATACCGAGTAGCGCAACAAAACCATACACACGATAAATACTGACCTCAAAAATATATTGTTCCAGCTTTCATACATAAAACAATAAGCGGATATAGTAACAGGCCTAGTATTCACAACAAGCCCTCTAAAAGAACTCACTGAACTCGAGGTATTGGTAAAGTTACAACGCCAAGATTCCCTGCCCTTTGCTGAATAGAAGACAGACAGTGAACAATGCTCCCTTGCCAAGTAATTAAACTGTCTACTTTATAATTTCAAAGAATATCATGAGTATACATTAATTAAATAAATAAATTCAGCTGTATTCCAAGAGATCAGCACCAGTATATAAGATTCTGTCCATTCTAAATATTCGTAAAAGCAGAAAAAAGCTACCAGTGTAAGTTTATGTGGGCTTCGCCATTGCCATTTAGGTTGTATTATTCTGTATGAGGCGATTTTGACAGCGAATGAGTTCTATTTGGACTACAGAGCATTTTTAAAGACATCTAGAGAGTTGGTGATGAACATAGAGCATTTTACACCAATCAACATTACTTTATATAATAGTTTTGAGGTGAAACTTTTCCCGAATTCGCCATTGAAAAGAATGGGATTCTTGAAAAGAATGGGAAAGCAAAGGTCAATAATGAAAAATAAAAGATCATCGTGGGGATAAATTAATGAATGAATGAGACAGAAGCAAAACAATCTAGTAAATGACAACTTAGCATTCCTCATGAATACATTATCGGCTGCAGGGAGCTGTGAAAGCACTTGCCTAGTGTCACATGACTCAGCCAGGGTCAGGGAGTGTGTGCGGTATTAGCAATCGCTGAGTAAAAATGGGGGGAGGGGGATGGAAATGCTGAATAAGATACTGGAGAAGCCTCATCTTCACAGTAATGACTTTTCTTCAATATGTAAATATGGCACAGAATGACACCGAGGGAATTGGCAACTTCATTTAAAGCTACATCGCCTGAAACTACTCAACTTACTTGTTAGATCTGATCAAATCTGTTACAGTGCTGCGGTTTATATTCCAGCTATAAAAGTTTAGAACAGAATAACTGGCCACATTTCAGAGACTGGTGTCGTTTGTTGTGGTTTATAGGTGTATTTTACCGATGCAAAATCATTGGACTGGGTGTAGTGTTAGTAGCTCAGTTAGTAGACTTTACTGTCTGGGTAGTACATTGATTTTTAAACATGTGGGCGGGTGTTTATCACATTGTCTGCACTAAAAACTGTATACACACTCACATCATAAGGACCTGCCTGCCTTATGAGGACTAAAATTAGGTTCACATGACGTAAATCCTTTTATATTACATCAGCAGCATGATTTAAACTTCAGATATGGCTTAAAATATTCAAGGGTTGGGTTTAGGTTAAAGTTAGGGAGCTAGTAACTATGGTTAAGTGTCTCCCAGAATCATGTGAGTGCATAGTGAGTGTTTGAGAGTCCACTGCATGGGTAGAAAAGCACTATTTAAAAGTGACCCTCACCATTCACTGTTAGTTGTCTATTGCCTCTAATAATAATATTGCCTTGTGTTGAATTTCCGCAGCATGTTTAAACGACAAAACCCTTTCTCCTATATACCACCCGTTCTCACAGTGACTTGGTGCCCCCTGAGAGATCCTGCCGCAGCCATCGGACCATTAACATGTATGCTGCTGACATGCACTGTTCAGTATACAGGGGATTCTGCAGTGTTCCACATCACTAAATGCCAAACTGGCACTCACATAGGGGCAGGTGCATGTGGTTAAGACTCTGACAATATGGCTCTAGATCCCTTGTATATGAAGACATTGCAACACTGTAAAAATCTGCTCAAAGATAACAGGTGTGCAGATGCCCAACCTCCAACTCTTTATGGAGAAGACAGGTGCTCCAGAAGCCCCAATCTCAGATTACATTTTAATAGAGAGATTCTCCCTGATGCCCTCTGGGTGGCGCTACCTTCCCCCAGCAGGAAAACAAACTGATTTGCTAATTCCTTTATTCCCTCTGCCATTCGGCTTCTAAACACAGAGGTGTAATAAGGCATAGCCAAGTGTTTACATAATTTTATGTTTTAATTTTGTTGTTTACACCTTATTTGCACTTACGCTCAGCTCTGCTGTCCATATTGTTCAAGCATCTGACCAGTGTGAAGTGCTGTGTGTGTGATCTTTTATGTTGCAATCTGTCACTCCAAACACAATTGCCCCTTGGGGATAAATAAGGGTTTTTAGACCTAAACCTAATTAAATGTCTCAGTCATTGTTCTAAAGATGATAGTCCTGTCCTGCAATGTTATGACTTAACTTAAAATCCAACTGGAGATCTTATGAATGTACTACCTGTTAGACCACAGCTTTTATATTTCAACAATCATCAGATTTGTTTTTTTAAATGCTATAAAAATGTCAATACCTTAATCATCACCACATTTGGAGTAACCAGATGCCTTACATGTACTTAGTTGAATATTCATGAACCTAAATATATACTGGGTCATTTTCCTATTTTTTCCGAGCCCTAATGCCCCTCAGCCGTAATTAATATGTGCCTGTCAGCGCCACCCAGCTCACATTGGACAGTGGATTTGTATACGCCCACATCATATATAGGGAATATAAGAATGCATGTACAAATACAAGTAGAGCTCGGTGTGTACAGTGTAACCTCAAGTGTGTCTCACTAAACAGCAGTGAGCCCGCCGACCATCACCACCTACCCCATCCTCTATAAATAGGCTCCACCAATGCTGCACCTTTTCTTTTTCTCCCACACACGGTTTAATTAAATAGTGGGGAAGAGGAACACTATGCAAGTATAAACTATCGGGGTCACACATTCTTACGACCGCCTGCCGCACACATGTAGACACACACGCTTACACATATGTACACTCACACACATACACATGTCTGTCTGTCTTTCCATCTCCAGCAGAAAATACATAATATGAGTCTGCAGATGGGTGCGTTAAAGGAGAAGTAAGTCGTAAATCAAGTCAATATGTTCAACTTAACTAGTATTTTTAATTTGGCATCTAATGAAGCTTGGGACTGGAACAAAAAAAACCAAAAAACGGCATGTTCAAAGGAAGAAGCAACAACATAGGCTACATATTTTGCTGAAGATGCAGGTTTTTCGCTACAAAATCGGAAATGCCATCAAGATTGCAATATTCTTTTATTTGCCACTTTATAGCCAAATTTGAACCACTAGCCCTTTTGTACCCCAAAGGGACAGTAAAGGAACAGTTGTGTTCATTTGAAGATGGTGAGACTTACTTATCCTTTAATTCAAGTCATATTTGAAGATGTTATTGCAGCATCGTACAAAACAGCCACTCAACCACATGCCATGCAAACACGTACAGATATTTAACCACATACCTCGACAAATGGGGGCGGGGAAGTCCCACACCGCAGTGTTGCCAGCGTTTGTGATACACGTTAGCGTAGCGTGGCCGTCCAAAACGTAACCAGGAACGCAGCTGTAGTGTACACGATCACCCACTGCAAACTTCCCACCACCGCTCAGCACGGCTTTGGGTGGAACTCCAGGGTTACCACACGAAGAGCTCTGAAGTTCTGCAAGAAAGAAAACAGTATAATGGTGAGGTTGTATCTTAAATTAGCTTAATTTAGACTTTGGAGGTAGATGTCATCCAATAAATGAATAGGCTTTGTTCTTCTTCAGCATTCAAAGAGACTGTGTTGGTACAAAAATATTGGCCTTACTTTGTGGCAGCAACAAATTTTGAAGTGCGATATATTGCTGAAGTAGATATAGACAACAAATGATAATATTGAAACTAAACCATACAAAACTGTTACAAAAATATGAAATGCAGTACAGAAATAACAGAATGCAGCACTTAAGTAGTTAGTTTGTATCTACAGTAAGTCATAGAAGTTCATAATTCAAACTTCGACATCATAAATCTCATTGTAGTAGCTAAAAATAACCATATATTTCCCACTAGTATAAATGGTAATATTTTTATACAGCGCTTTTCCACCTTCAAGGCACTCAAAACGCTTTACATCAAGGAATCACTCACCCATTTGTACACCGGTGTAACACTGGGGTGAAGTGCCTTGCCCAGTGACACTATGACAGCATTGACCCATGGATCTGAACTAATGATGTTTATGTCGGGAGCAGGATTAGAACCACTGATCTTTGGATTGATGGACAAAAACTCTACCAACTGAACTAATGACGCCCCAAAAGCAACAGAGAAAAAGCCTACGCAAACCTATTACCAAATGCTTTTAGTTATACAGTTTCTACAGCGTGTTTGGAGAAGGCTTTTAGGACAAATGCTAGAATAGAACTTGATTTATTTGTTCCAAGATGTTGAGATGTTCAAATAGCACCAAATGTGTTATCATTGGAGATCCCTTTGCCTCCTTGGTGCAATTAGCAATGTCCAAAACATACCCAAGAATTGAGCCACTGTTGCTACCCAAGAAAAATAACCAAGTTCCACATCAGTGAACTTTTTTCCCCCTTTTTTTTAAATTTCCTCTAAAAATATCAACCACTGTTCTGGATCAAATTCACATCATCTATCAAATAACATGGCACTTTAAAATATTCTATTATTCCATTATTTCCCCACTGAAATAAATTAGCTTGCCCAAGTTATAATTTATTAGAGCTTGGCGGTATTTAAACCATGTCGTAAATTTTGCAGAAGGAAGCAGAACCACATAGGAATCCGTGCATCTCACAAGTGCGGGAGTCAATAGAAATCTAAAACCGGCAAACAGAGCAGAGACAATCCAAGTGTTTTATAGTTAATGAGATTATCCCCCCTGGACACGTCTGCCATTCTGCGGGACTTATGGACAAGTGTTGCATGTTAACATCTGGGTCCACAAAACACAACCCTATCCCCACACGCACCCGCACACACCCGCACACAACATCCACACCAGCAGACAGGCCTGAAAGGAAGGCTATAACAGGCCATAAACCAGGGAGTAGATGGGTGAACAGGGACCAACTGCAGTCTTATTGTTTGAACTTGATTGATATGAGGAGCAAGCTGCTTGGACAGATAGAGAGTCAGGGAGAGGTGGGAGAACACATGGAGGGAGGTCTGGGTTGGGGAGTGGACAGGAAGCCAGGTGGTGCTATAGTTTCTAGATTTTGTAATATGAATTAGATACGTGATGAAGATAAAAAGGAATAGTGTCAATCTTCTATACATGGGTTCCAAAAAGGATCACAAAATATTATATCTTTTGATTGGTAAAAAGTCCTCAAAATGTTGCATGTACAATTTTTACCATCTATGACAAAAGATTTGCTACAGTGTAACCTCAAGTGTGTCTCACTTGATTTGCTACCCTCGTGGGTACATCCGGTAGCTATTGCATTGTTTTTCTGATGCCCTGTAAACATACTGAGGCACTTTACTTACCTCTTGCACTCTAAATAATACTGACCCCTTGCACTTTAAGCAACTGCTGCAATTTTACTTCTGTTTTACTATTTTATTGTTGCTATATTACTTGTTTTATTAGTCTGTTGAACACTGAATAATCTGTAGTTTTGAATTCTTGCACCGATTTGTATTGTATTGTTTTTACATTGTACTTGTTAATTGTTGTTTTAATTGCTGTTTAATTGTTGTATTAATTGTTGTTTTAGGACTACAGATGGAAAGTAGCATTATGCTAAATCTGGTGCAGCTATCCTTTTAATGTAACTGCACATTGTCCTTTTAATAAATAAATAAGTAAATAAATTATGATCATAGGGAAAATCTTAGCTTGTAGAGTCGTAGCTAAAAATTGTGGGGCTTTGGTCTCTGAGTAAGATCTGGACAAACTTAGAACTGTTGTATGACTAAAGACAAGCTCCATTTCAGCTTCATTTTAGCTCCATTTAATTTCATAACAATAATAATCCTATTGTGCCGCTTTGGTTAGTTAATAAAGTTAGTCACCAGTACAATCAGAACTTCTCCTCTGCACGGAGCCACAGAACGAGAGACGGGGACAGTGGCGCTGGATCAGGTCCACACTTTGATTGACAGCTCGGGGTTGTGACAGAGCAGAGCAGAGGAATAGGCATGTCTTGCATGTTTGGAGCCGCTCTCTTGGCAGCAGCGATCAGAGGAGCTTTGTATTTATTCAGAAATAGGAAGACGAAACGAGAGTGACTATCATATCATTCTTTTAGACTTGCAAATTTCATTGACTTCTCGAAAAAGATGATTTTGTTTTCCAATTACAGAACGATTCCATATTTACGTAACAGTCGGTCCTCGGCTAACCTGTACCATTATGGAGATGTTACCACACGGAGCTGGAGCCGGAGATTCGCTCAGACAAACTTTCGTGTCTGTCTGTTGCCATATAATTTAAATTCTTTTCATTGTGTAGTGTGACATCCAACAATCTTATAAGATGAAGAAAAAAATGGTGCAGTGGACACCAGGCTGTACATGGCCGAGTGTACATGCTCTTGGTGCACATCAGTAATGTCTTGGGTTAAATTCAAGGATCCTTTGGGGTCTTCCTGTGTGGATACTGCATGTTCTGCCTGGTTAGGTTTGTCTAATGTAAAATATGCACAATACTCTGAGAATAAACCTACAGCTGAAGATCTGATGAAGGGTGCCCTGGTGACGTCAACAAACTAGAGGTAAGATCGGGCCTAAAAAATCCAGCCCGACCCGACCCAGGCCCACGGGTATTAAAGCCCGACCCAGCCCGAGCCCGACCAATTAACTTGATTTGCAGGCCCGAGCCCGAAGCAAACCCGAAATTTCATATTTTATTTGTGAGGATAAATAAAAAAAATAAAGAACCAAACAAAGTTAAACATGCGTAAAAATAAGCCTACTAATAAAAAACCTTCACCACTAACTACTGAAAATGGTCTAAGGTCCTGACAGCAAAAGTCCACGCACTTGTCTGTGATGGCCTGCGTGGCGCAAAGAGGTGCGGTCTTTGGGACAAATGATAATATAGATGTTTGACGATCATCACTTTTGCCAGTGCAGCTGTTTAAATGCCTGCTCAGCGTCGAGGTGCCAGTCTTTTTGCTCTCGTATGAAAGCAAAGCGCCACATTTACTACATTCAGCGAAGCCAACGCACGTTTCTGTAGCATTTTCAACAATCAATTTGAAGCATTTCCGCACCTCACTCTTGCCGGTGCGTGTTTGTCTTTTCAGTTCCCCTGTCTTTAGTTTATCCTTTACTTCTTGCTGCTCCATATCAGCGATACCAGGTCAAAATAGATGCGGACTTGCGGAGGGGAAGAGGGGGCGTTCACGTGCGCAGAGTATGCTCTGGCTCTGCGGCTCCTGTTTAGTAGTTAAATAGCAATAACCTTACAGCGCCTTCTCTGTTTTATCCAAATTATTTTTTTTATAACAAGTATTCCTAAGTTTAGTATCCACACATTGTTTTAGTATACATTTTTATAAACATATATTTATTTTAAAAAAGTCAGGTAGAGAGAAGCCCGGCCCGACCCGACCCGAACGTAATGATTGACATTTTAGGCCCGACCCGGCCCGAAATTCGGGTCAGGTCGGGCTCGGGCTCGGGCTTAAGATCTTACCTCTACAACAAACTAACCCTAAACAATGCCTTACTTGTAACTAAATCAGGGCTAACACAAGATTATACAGAAGCCATAAGAATATGAATAGAAATGACTTGAAATGAGAACAGCGTATGACAAATGAAGTTTCCGTCCTACAGTGTGAAAATCCCACCTTTAGCTTAAGTTCACTGTGCTCCCAAATCTCAAATGAAAGACCCAGATGACTTCCTTCTTACAAATGTCACAGGGAACTTTTGAAAATGGTTCACAAACTTTGGAATTATGTTTGAAATTAAAAGCTAAAGTGCACTCCCAAAGGCAATCTTTTCACTTCTAATGGCATGACTGTGCAATGATTATTCAGCACGCAGCCTGCAGTAAAGAAGATTTGATGTTGGCAAATGAAGCGACTGGATGACTCTAATATTGGTAAGTCTGATTGATCCATTTATTTAGACAATGACTATTACACCTTTTCCATTACTGAAGCGTAACTACTTTCAGTTAACTGTATTTGTCTGTATCCATAGCTCCAGGACAAGGAGGACAAAGAGGAAATTATGGCCATTTCTGTGATTATAGAGAAAAAAATCCAATTCTCATAGTGTCTACGAACTGTATGGTAAGTGACTTGCAAGTGACATTTACTTGCCACGTTAGGGTACAGGGCACAGACGTGTGAATTAGGTTCTCAAGCATATAAGTTATTTTTCTACTGGAACTCTACAACTGGACGTGCAAATGTATTATTCTTTTTCTCATTGAAAAACATTGGTTTCTTCGCCTTTAGTCCATAAGGGTTTTAAGTGATGGTAAATTGCATCTGTAAATAAAGTATAATGCAACGTAAGGGACTCTAAACTGACCCTAGTGGTTATAAGGTTTGGCTCCAGTGTGCTGAGTTCATTACAGTACAACCACTACCTGGACAAAAAAAAGTCCCCACCAAAAAAAAAAAAAAAGGGTCACACACACAAATATTTCGTTGGACGCCTTTAGCTTTGATTACGGCACACATTCCCTGTGGCATTGTATCGTTCTGATTCATTTCCATCCAGTGTTGCATTAATTTTTCACCAAGATGTTGCATTGATGATGTTAGAGTCTGACTGCTGCACAAAGCCTTCTCCAGCACATCCCAAAGATTTTCAATGGAGTTAAGGTCTGGACTCTGTGGTGGACAATCCATGTGTGAAAATGATGTCTCATGCTCCTGAACCACTCTTTCACTATTTGAGCCGGATAAATCCTGGCATTGTCATCGTGAAATACGCCCGTGCCATCAGGGAAGAAAAAATCCATTGATGGAATAACCTGGTCATTCAGTATATTCAGGTGTCAGCTGACCTCATTCTTTGAGCACAGACTGTTGCTGAACCTAGACCTGACCAACTGGAGGAGGCTCGTACCTATTTGCTTAGTTAAATGCAGGTGGTGACTTTTTTTTTTTTTTTTTTGACTAGGCAGTGTATTTTTGCTATGACTACAAAGCCAGAAAAGGAGGCGAATGTCAGTTATGTTCTTATGTTGCGTTTCAACACCAGAATGCCCTTCCCATTGGATGTGGCTGCATGGTCCACTGATGTATAAGCTGAACCCACTCACTGTGCTGGGCAGATAGGGCACTGAACTGCAAAGACCCATACCCTTAAAGCGACCACACAGACCTGCCAAAATCAATAGGTCCTCAGGTCACCACACTGGACCAAGCTGCCGTCCAATCAGAAAGCAGCAAGGAGGGTTGTCATGGTGATGGATGACCCCAAGTGTAAGCGTGCATCCGCGTGTGCCTGCGTGTGTGTTAAAAAGTATGTCCGATGGTTCCAGTCCGTGTGCGCCTGGCTGTAGCTGTGTGGAGATAAGAGGAGCAGGATTGGAGGGGTCTATCAGGGTCTTTAGCAGAACGATTTTCTCCCCTCATTCAAAGCCTGCACAGGTCCCACAGCTTTCCAAGCCATTGACACTAGCAGAAAAAAAAAATGTGTTCACAACCTGACCCAAAACTGTGTTCCTAGTAACCAAAACTCGCCCAAAATATTGTAGAATGAACTAAGCTGAGATAAGATTGAAAAAAAAGTGTGACTAATTCTATCCAAATTTTCCATTTTCTAAAACGGTATTGCTTCATTTTCAAGCAACTGTTATATTTCAAATGGAACACTTTTTTCTATATCCAGTTGCTGTTGTTCATGGCAATAAAATGTTGGTATAATTGCTGCCAGTCAAAACTGATAAGACGACATAGAACAGAACAGTTGGCTAGAGTAAATTCAAAAGTCAGATTACACCTCAGAATTTTTGGCTACACTGAAGCACAAAGAAAGACTTCAGTCATAGAAACCAAAAAACACCAATAGTTTATTAAGAATGATTCAGGAGGAGTATTTGAGGGCTTATTATATTAATTAAGTAGTTAATAAACATGATCTTAAGAGACTTTAGTAAACATTTTTTTCACTATGAAGTACATTATTCTTCATGCAGTGCTACAGACTTCCATTACTTGCTTTACTTTACTCTACCGGCGTGTCATTCAGTTCTATGGGGTATCTTTTAAAATGCAATGATTTTTAATGGGTGGAATATGCATACGTCTTCAGCTCCATCTTTTCTTTTTTTCATATTTTATCCTCCGCTTTCTTCTATCTCTTCTACTGTAATTCTTTCTCATATGCTTTAAACTTTGATTACTTGATTACTATACCCTGCCGTTGTTCTATACCCCATCTAGCTTATATACAGCCCCTTCTGTCCATTCTTTTTATCCCCTCTTCCTTGCACTCTCAGCTTTATGGTGAACATCACACAATTTCATTACACAAGTTTATTCAGTAGCCCGCGGCAACACCATACTACTTTCTATGGTTTATAGCAGCGAGCGCCGGTCTTATTTATTCTCTCTTCCTTCCCTTCTTTCCTTTTTCTCTATCTATCCATCTTTCCTGCCCCATCCCGCTATCGCTTCCTCACTCCCAAGTTTACCATAACCATGATTTGGGTCTCAGTTGCTTCATTACAAGCTACTGCCTTTATGGTCCATCTGTAGTACTATCTGCATTTGTCACCCTCACTCGCATACAGTTGGGGAATGTATTCTGGTTTTCTTTATACAGCGGGCTAACAGAGACACTATATTTCTTGCTTTATTCCTCTAAAGATAAGAAATTAGAGCATGTTACACGTTAGAAGTGTGTGATAAGAGAAGTCATAGTAAAGAGGAAAGTAATGTGCAGTTCAGATTTAGTGAAAGATAAAAACGGAGAGACAGAAATAAGGACAGAAACGATCCAGGGGAAAAGGATACAGGTGGGAGTTTTTAAGTTAAGTTTTTAAAAGGGAGCTTAGATACTAAATGTTGTGTCTATCAACATTTGCACGCATTTAGAGGAGAGAGTTGAAGCAGAATGTAATTGAGCAGTGTAGTTCGACTGACAGAGCAAACTTATGGACATCCTTTACATAGATGAAAAGTATTCTTGCTCTCTAAATATAGCAAAAGAAAAATGTAATTCTATCAACTGGACAAAAGGTTTAGTCAGATTTTGGTAGACACTGCCTTATATCTATCTAAAGGGAGGAGCTAACAACACTGAAACTAACATACCCATTTGTTTACAGTTTCTTCTTGTTAACTAAGTGTGAACTGTGCCTGAGTTTTATTTCTCACCCTATTAGCATACTGGTATCACTTTTGTTTTCCTTGTTTTGATTTAAGTCTGAGGATGGAGTTATAAATAGGAGATAAATGATGTCAAAGCTCCTCATTCCTGTTCAAAGATAGATTGTACTCCTAAATAAAAAGCCTATTTAACTCTCAAACCATTTCTTTTCTTTTGGCTAAGACTTGTACCTCACTATCTTCAATCTTCATAGGGGCTTTGAGATGCAGATACAGCAGATTGGGGTCCTGAGCTGTTCTTGCGACTGTGTTGGTACATTCTCTTATTGAGTGGCTTTTGTCCGCTTGAAAGAAATGAATTTTTCTCTTGCTAGGAATCATATCTGGATTACAAAGACATCTTATTCTCTGGACCTAGAGTGCCTTTTAAAATGTATGTAATGTGGAAAAGATGTAGCCTTCAAGAAGCAGAGAGCACTAAAATTATAATAATATGTGACAGTAACGCTGTTGTATAAAATGCTAAATATTACAAAAAGACTGATATCGGGTCTTGGATTGGTCAATGTCAAATACTTGAAAGTGCACTTCAGATCACAGTAAAAAATGCATGTTATTGAGATATTTTTGAGCAATAAAATAGCTGTTGAATATAAGCAAGATACGTTTAATGCTATACTTTTGAACATTCCAGGAAAATAATTAACTACGTGGCAACAAACAGATAGCAAATACTCACCAGAAAAGTTAAATAGTACCCCTTTAAAGATAGCGCTCCAAAATAACTTGCAAAATCATTACAACAGGTACGTCTTGCTCTTGTATCGCTGCCTCCATTTTGCATTTTATACCCGCAAAGAAAACTTTCCTTCAGTACATTGTTCCAAGTCAAACTGGATTGATGTTATACAGAACAGTGTAAAAACAAGCACATCTTACACCGCAGCTGTTCAAGACAAGCATGTATATGACTTTCCATTATGCGAAGCAAGAAAACCATTGGAGGAAATGCACCCAAAAGACTTCTCTAATAAAAAGTTTGAGTTTTACAGCAGCCCTAACAGATGATTCTTCAGGTCTGTAAGCAGCAGATATGTGTTTGTGCCACTCCGACTTGTAAAACCATCGACTAGCTGTCAACTTTCAAACCTGCACCTGTCACCACGATTTATGTTACTGTTCGGACAACACATTTTAAAGACTTAAGGATCCTGCGATGTGAAACATTCTGAGTCCAATAAAACATTTAAGGCACTTATAGTATATCACCTTTGGATAGATGGATGGAAAACAGTGCCAGCGGAAAGAAGATAGTACAGAATATATGTATTTTTGCAGAGAACAAAATATTACTATACCATATATACTGAACTAAGGGGATTAAAATACCTAACCTGGATAAGGGCTATAGGTGGAAATACAAATAGTTTTTCTGACAATCAATAAACAAGAACAAGAGTCGGTAAATGTGAATAGGGGTTATTGACAGGGGAGCAAAAAGTTCAGCAAAAGTTTAGTAAACATTATGAAGCCGTTTTAATACAGTACGATGGTGGAAAAATACAGCAGCAGTCGACTGTACCACATCCATGTTTTTTGTCAAATTGACGGAGTTTTTTTTTTTTTTTACCCCCAAAATAATTCCTTCATTGTTAGAAAAGTTGCTGCTGAGCTGTCATGCAAACTGTCACTCTATCTCGGTCCCTGGCAATTTTCTTAAACTCCATGCCAGCAATCACAAAACCGGATAAAGTGGAATTATTACCCATGGATATATTTTATAATGAAAGAAGATTAATGCCAACATGAGGTGATTTGAATTCTAGACACTTTTTGTTGAATATTTTAAGTGCAACGGATTATGCAAAACTATAATGTGTATTTAATGGTCTTTAATAGGAATACAATCTTTAAATGGTCAGTTGCCTTAGGAGATATTGTTTTCAATTCAGTATATTCACCTTATTCTGGAAGTTGCCGTGGGCACCGCCATCATTATTCGGGTTGTATTATTTTGAATGGGGGCGCCGATCTTGGCAGGAAATAAGTTCTAGTATACAGACTGCTAAGCTGTTTTAAAGCCTCCCACAGAATCAGGGCAGTGTTGACTTGTTGGTCACATGAACACAGAAGATTTCACACAAATCAACCTATTTTATATCATATTTTAGTGGCCAAACGTCTCAAATTCTCCGTTTAAATGAATGGGATTCTTGCTTAACATGAAGTGTGGTTTAATAGCATTTAGAGGCAAGAGGGTGGAATAAGGTCAATAGGTTACACTGCCAGATGAGCCAAAACATTCTGACCATTAAGAGGCCAAGTGTACATGCACCAATAATGCGTCTTCAAAATAAAGTATATAGATTGTGGGGGAGCATTTTGCCAAGTGTTTTGTGTACTGTGTGTATTATTGTGTGTGTGCATGGGTGTGCACTGTGCGTGTACTTTTACTTTTTTTAATTTTAACATGCAGCTTGACAAATGGGCATATGTATTCGGGTAGATTGAATAAGGCCAAATTATGAAGCTACAACGCCTGTAATACCCAAAAGCGCATAGTTTTCAGTTTTGCAGTTATTAAATGCAATCCAAGGAAAGAACACGATATGGGAGAAACGATATTACACAAATGGTCATGAAGTTATTATGTACAATGAAATGAGTGTAGTTTTAAGTCTCTAAGCCTCCTTCTTCTTATTCCCCAGCAGAAAACAATTTTACATGAACTCCCTTTGGAGAGTGGATCCCTGTGGAGAAAAGACGCTGAAGAATCTCCTGCTCCACAACTACTCATTTAACACCAGTTTGTTTGCCTGACCCTGTCTAATGAGCTACCATAGATTCATAATAGCTCCTGAGCGTCTCCGGCACAGGCAAATGCAGAACATCTCTAGTAATTAAGGGCAAATAAAGGGGTTTCATGGTAAAAAGCATGTAGTATTGGGTGAAATAATTGCACAAAATAGGGCATCTATTGGGGAGACGTTTATTTATTTATTTTTGATTTTTGTTCCACATGTTTGAGCAAAAAGTGTCTTGCACCAGTACTGTCTGCATCTATTTGTAAAGTGTTTTCTTGTCCGAGATTTAGGAAGTTAGCATGCTAGTTGTTGTTAGGATTACCAACAGCAAAACTCCGCTCTGGCCTCTGAAAGTTGTGAAAAGTGCTCATGAACTCATTGCTGTGACTAATTAGGATGCTTGCGGAGTAACTTTGGACCACGGCAAATCGTTTAAAATGGACTAGTGATCCGAAGGTTGACAGTGCGATTCCAGCTCCCACAGATTTATTTATTTATTATTTATCTTTATTTATACAGGGGGACCCAATGAGAGAACTTGGGCTCTCTTTTTCATGGGTGCCCTGTTTAAAATACAACACAAACCGAAAAAACAATCAAAACAAATAAGGCCATAAAAAACATCAATAACAAGTGCAGGTTTGTGTATAAAAGTTTGTTATCAGATTATTAAATTGCAATTGTGTCACCAACGTGTCCAGTTTTGCTTTTCCTTGGAGCATATTCCATTTTTATGACGCAAAACAGCAGGTGAGGTATTCTGGCAGTTTTTGAAGTAATCCCTTATAGATAAACTTAATGCAGTGCTGTTCTCTTCTAACAGACAGTAATGACCAACCCACTTTTTCATAGAGCGTACAGTGATGAGTTACAAATCCATCACCTGTAATAAAACGAAGGGCGGAGTGAAATAGTGGATCCAATGGTTTCAAAGCAGAGGCTGAAGTCTGCATATACACCACATCCCCACAATCCAATACAGATAGGAAGGTTGCTTTCACTATTTCTTTTCTGTAACTCATTGGGATACAATATTTGTTTCTGTAATAAAATGATAATTTAGATTTTAAACTATTACATAATTCTGAGATATGTTTTTTAAAGGACAAGTTTTCATGAAGCCAAAATCCAAGATATTTATAAGTGTCGACTCTTTCAATGAATGCTGAACGTCCTGGGGCAGGACACTAAACCAACCTTACCCCCTGTGTGTGGATGGAGTGGTTCCTTGATGTAAAACGCTTTGAGTGCCTTGAAAGTGAAAAGTACTATATCAAAATGTGACTACTTTGGTCATTTAGTTCTGTTTTACTATAGATTTGCACTAAGCAGGATTGCTGAATTTTTTAACCAAAACTCCTCTAACCATTCTGCCATTTGACATTTGAAAGCCAGAAGACATTTGATATTCTATAGGTTGAAAATAATTTTATGTATTGGAACAAATTCTTATAAATGAACAATGTAACCTTTGAAAATGTCATTCACTGTAAACTGTACATTTGATTCTTGAATAGTTGTCACTCTGGATAATAGTGCGCGACATGCATGCTAACAGCTCCTCCCTTTAGACTCCACAAATTGGTAGCTGCTTTGTGCTAGTCTAATTAAGTCATTATCATTCATTACCAGCACATTAACGCAGAGAAACAGACTAAGTGGCAGAAGACAGCATGATTTGGGTCAAGGTGAGACCAAACACAAGATGAAGGTGCTACTAATGATGGCGCCCCCTAGTGCAGATCAAACAGTGCAGGACATGGTGGGGACTTCTGAGAAGGCTGTAATTACCACTGGTCGATTTGATGATAGGTGAAAAGGAGTAGAGGGTTCATCTGATGTCTGCAGGGTCTCTCAATAGCTTTTATGAACTGAGGATCCTTATGGAATTTGCAATTGGCAAACAGGTTACCAAGTAGGGCAGTGTTATGTTTGTGTTATGTTTTTATTCCATTTTAAAAACTTTTTCTACTTCCAATTTGGTTACAAACTGCCACACTGCTTTGAATATCTTAAAAATGACCATAGCCCATAGACATTGACTTAGAAATGATCAGAGAATCACCATAGAAACCCACCTGGAGTTTCAGTGGGGATCTTGACCGCTTAACCATTACCACATTCAAGGTTGCTCTCTTGTCTTCATAATTTCTTATTGGACCTTCACCTCTTTGTTGAATAGTAAGGCCTATTTTTTGTTGTTGAGCAAAACAACCTCTTCAAAATGGCCAGGACTGAAATTATATTTTGACAGACATACAATTAGTGTCAAGTGGGCCTGGATGTACTTGAAGTACAAGAAAAACAGGTTCATCATTTTAAAGGACAATAACCCTGTCTGACCCAATCACAACATATTTACTAACAGAATATGAATTTAGGACAATTTCTTCAATATATATATATTTTTTTTAGCTTTGCAATTTCCCTGTATGTAATTGGATGCTGCAATAATAATGGCAGTCGGAGAGTCCACAAATAAACACATGGATGTCAATTATGAGACCTTTACCTGCACTTCTGAGCTTAGTCTGCAAGTGTGTAACTAGCTTTAATGTGTGTGCTGGGGTTCAGTCCATGTGGACATAGGTTCTTGATGTGGTGTTCAATGTTTCAGCAAAGAACAGGTTAATAAAACATTACACTTCTCCCTAAAGACATCCTGCCGACAGAACTTCATTAGATGCACACAACTAAAATATGGACCACCACACACCTCTTCTTCTGCTCTTTAATTGTTGGCTGTTTACAGACCGCTGCTGCTGGCCACATAGCAATATTAGCTTGGGGCTTTGAAAAATTCAAAGCTTTTCCCATATGTTTGATGAGAAAAGGGTAAAATCAGCTATAAATATTTAGGTACATATATATGGTCAAATAAACAGAAGCATGTTGCAGTTTACTTGTGCATTTTCTGTAACTTAGTAATAGACTATCACATAGACATGGCTTTACATTTTGTTTATTGTAAACTAAAAGGTCTTTATAACAGAGAAGAGTATATTGACTTGAACTGATAGGCTCCGCCCTTTCATAGTGGCGTTTTATTATTATTATTTTTAATGCTATGTGACATTTTGGACCCTAAGGGCCTCATTTATGAAGCGTCTGCTCACATGCTAAACCACTAGCCACATTAAAGGTGCAGTAAAAACCCAGCGCAATTTCTCACAGAGACGCAAAAGAAGACACAGTGCAGTTTTACTCCTATGAGTGAATGAATATGCAAAATGGAATGTTTTTTGCCAACATGTGCAAATTTTGAGGCAAAGGAAATGCAAATGAAGTTGTTTAGCGTGTGCTGCCAGATTTATTAGAACTGTGGGAGCAAAAAGAATAACACCTCTCTCAGACTGCACCCAGCCCAGCTGCAAATCAGAACAGTCTTATTGTGGTTTGACACTTACACAAGGATCAGAGCTCTGCTGTGATGTTGGAGTCACCTTCGAATCTATTTATTTATTTATTAAGGGAAAAGGCTTGTGGTCAGCTCCAGTGTCCGGGAAAAGACAACAGCCAGAGCTACACTGTGTGCAGTTTGAGCCTGAGTAATGCTGATTAACCCGCTGTTCAAAGTTTTCACAGGTCCCTGTCAGACACTTCTTAATCCAAACGCTATGCGAGAATGTTCGGAAGTAAGGGCGAACGTTAATTTGCAGAACACAACAATTCAATAGCCCACAGGAGCAGAGGCACCCAAACTTTTGCACACAGTTAATGTCCTCATTTACATGTCAGCTTTGCAGCAAAAATAACACACACATCAGACTATGCTAGGCTACTGTAACAGCCTGCTCACTGGCCTCTTCAAACGAGCATCAAGACAGTTAAGTCAGCTACAGTATATCAAGAACACTGCTGCTCGGGTCCTGACTAGAACTAGGAAGTACAAGCACATGCGTCCTTTGCTCAGGTCTCTGCACTGGCTCCTGTGGCTGAGAGAATAGACTTTAAAGAGGCTCTGTTTGTGTACAAGTCTCTCCATGGCCTAGCACCAAAGTACATCTCAGTTAGTGCCATATGAATCATCTTATACTCTGAGGACCTTAGATACCTCCTGCTGGTGCCCAGAGTCAGGACTAAATATGGGGAATCAGCGTTTCAGTTTTATGCAGCTAAAATCTGGAACACTCTTTCTGAAGATGTGAGACAGGCCTCTACTTTGACAATGTTTACATCCAGGCTCAAAATCGTTCTGTTTAGATGTGCATATGACTGAAAGGTCTTTATATTCTGCACTTTTCTCCTTTAATGTTAATTTTATGATGATCATTTATGTTTTGATTTGTTGCATTGCGATTTTAATATATTTTAATGTCTTTTAATGTCTTTCTTATTCTGCAAACCACTTTGAATTACTTTGTGTACAAATTGTGCTATATAAATAAACTTGCCTTGCCACATTTTCCAGTGGTTAATCAACATTTTTTCAGTTTATACAGAATATATCAATTTTGCATTTGCACAATAAAAGTAAAAGAACATCATTTTTGGTAGCTGTATATTGCAGCTTGTAAACCAAAACGTCATTCAAACGTTTCAATACCGTTGCATTTATCATTCAATTTCCGGTAGCATTTTCACTCACAAATAACTCTTGACCACAATAACGCTTGACCTCAGCTGGTCTCTTCAGAAGTCACGATGACACCTGTGCATTGAAGTTTTGTATGTTGGTTTACGACATGGCATTCTGTAGTCTGGTCTCATTGGGAATCGATCTCATGGCAGAACTGATAATGTCTTTCTAATTGCCTTCCAAAAACCTGAAATGAAAATGAACTGCACAGCAAATTACAAAGAAGCAATCACAGCAATCAAAGATGTTTTAGACATCACAATCATGGTACTCTCCTTGATTTGAACTGGGATTATTTTCTATATAATGCTCATGAATAACGCAATGTGATGTACAAAGATGACTGAATTACAACTTTGAATTGCACCACATATAACCAGAGCTACTCACTAGGGCTGCAGTCAACTGAAAAAGCTCTTGGCTGACTAAAGACATGCTCTGTTTATCAATTAGTTGACTTATCATTACAAGATAGCAACTATGCACAAAGAGAAGTATTAGTAAACTCACCAACTCACTCCAAACCTTCTTCTTTTTGCTGTGGTCAATACACATTCTTTCAAATCCCAGTATAATAAGTATTCGACCAATTTATGCATTAGACGGTTCTCGATGTGCACGTAATCACCACAGAAAATTGCACATGCTAGCCGTACTTCTGATGGCTCACAGCTCCATTATCCCTGCGATGGTAGTTTATATTCGCCCAAAAGTCACTGTACAATTAAACCCTGACACACCATTACTCCTTATATCAAACTGCAGTGGCTCTTTCCTGACCCCTCTCCTCTGTCAGTCTCTCTCTGTCCCCCTGTTATCTTCTCCTCTCAGCGTTCATTAAAACCTGCAGTCTGCTGTGTGTGAATGGGCTTCAGGTCTCAGTATTAATTAAAGGTGTGAATGCTAATTGGTCGGATCAATAATTGGTCGTTAGGCCTCGGGGGCTGACAGCGAATAGAAAATCGTTAACTGTCCAACATCACTGTCACTCCCGTAAACTTGTGACACGTCAGGACTAGCACCAGCAGCTGGCTACAGTGAGAAAGGTTAACAGACTGTAAGAGGCGTTCGAGTGCCCCTGGACCTTTGAGTAAAACTTGGGAAAAATACCCACATTGACTGGACAGCATTCGAATGTTATTGGATCTGTTGTGTAACATTTTGATTTGTGTAACATAATATCGAGCTGTGAACTTGATCAAAACATGTAGCTACCAACAGGTCAAATAATTTATTCTCTAGTAAACCTACCGTTGTCACAATACTAAAATATCAACCTTGATTTCAATACCATAAAAACTGCTCGATACCTTGACTATAAATACACTTTAATTAAAATCAGAAAACATAAAATAAATAACTTATTAAAATTCTAATTAATTCAAAGGAAGACTACCCAATTATTTTTATATGTAGAATATTTCAGTTTGTGGCGTTGTTTTAATATTTATTATGCCTCAAAATTATCATTAGCGTTAGCATTGAGACACAAACACCCCTCTTTCTAAACACAGAAGTGCCCTCCGGTGAAGTATTCATTTTATTTGTGCAGTGTTGTTAATGGAATCCACCCACAGTTCCCTGTTCATTGCCTTATCTTTATATATTTGTATATTTTAGTGTGACTCAGCAAAAACTTATAGCGATACAACTGGACAGGAAGTACTGACGCTAACAGAGCGGTTGCCAGGCGCCGTTATGCGCAGAGCCAATTGTTGTCTATAATACTATGTGAAAACCGAAGTTAAATCTGTCAACTGGACAAAAAGTTGTAGGAGTGAAGACGTTTCGCTGCACATCCAAGCCGCTTCGTTTCTTCAGTACTGATCAGATTGCTGGTGGACACTGCCTTATATCTATTTGAAGGGAGGGGCTAACTACACTGAGACTGTAAAAAGATATTTCGTCCAGTTTCAGTCTTAATGGCCTCCATTCCACCTTTAATGGTCTTACTGGCTCACCCTATTTTTGTCATTGTTCCTTTTGTTTGCTTTGGGTCTGAGGATGGAGCTATAGAAGGGGGATAAGAGATGTCTCAGGCCCCATTTCTGTTTAAGGAAGGACTGTCTTTCCTAACAAAAATAGCTTCTTTAACTCCCTTCTCAAACTATTTCTTTTCTCTGGCTAAAATCTGCACCTCTCTAACTTTAAAGGAGAAGTTAGTGTCTTTGAGGTGAAGATGTATTGCAGATTGAGGTCCTGAGCAGCTCTTGCGACAGTGTTGAATAGAGCACACTGAATAGAGTAGACTAGTTTACTTGTTTTATGGCTCAGAGTTTTGTCTTTTGGGTCAACCAGTTTCTGTCTTAAAGGTTTGAAATAGACCAGAATCTCAAATTGGGCTTTTACTATGGATCAGACCTGGACGACTGAGGGATTACTTAGACACCTAATACTATGTGGTTCTAACAAGTTCTGATATAGACCAAGATTATTCCAGAAATGTTCACCTCAGTCATGTGTTTCTAAATATACACTCGGGTCATATAGTGTTCGCGTTATGAACAAAATGCCAGGTTAAGTTAGTGAGACTCGCTAGTGTAAAGTTTCTGTATGTTCCCAAATATAAATCGATCCACATTATGGCAAGAAAATGATATCAAGGAAAGAGAGGAACGTTTGAAATGCATTGGAGACCAGAGGTGTCATGAACCCGAGCGGAGCAAATGAGTATGTCCTCTCAGAAGGCCTTTTTGCACTGATCAATACCGCAGCCTCCTATAAACATCCACACACTTCTGTTCACAGCTTTTATGCATTTGTCTTTTGTTTCAGCTGCAGCCCTCCGCCTCCGTCCCTGTGAAGAAGACTAACCTTGATCTGCAGCAGTACAGACATGGGTAAAGAAGTTCAAGTTAAAAGCAACATACTTGACAGCGCCCAGGGGAAATCTTTGCGCAAACATGATTCAACTTGAAGAGATGGAAAGATGGTGGAAATTAAAGAGGATCTGCATAATGTTACAATAACAGTTATGCTAAAGTAATAACAACACATTTATTGACTTGAAATCCTGTAGATGCATTTCTGGCCATTGTTATTATTATGGTGCTATTAACCCTGGCTCAGTTACAGTAACTTTTATTAATTTATTTTTCTTTTTTATGTTAGTTAGTGGCAGTGGTGGAACGTAATAAAGTAAAAGTGGTAAAGTACTGTATTTTTCAAGGTTTCTGTACTTTACTTAAGTAGATTTTAAAGTGGATATTTTTACTTTTACTTCACTACATTTGAGAGCAGGTATCTGTACTTTCTACTCCACTAAATTTTTGAACTGGACTGAAAAGTAAAAAGTAACATAAACTTATTTTTTAATTATTATTTGAGACCAGCTGATGAGTTGATGGTTTATTTTTTTAACACATTTGTAATTTGATCAAAGAAAAATATACAAATAAAAACAGGTAGGGAAAAAATATCAAATCAAATCACAAAATACTTTTGCTCTGTTCTCTTTAAGTATAGTAAACAGGTACTTTAATGCTTTTACTTCAGTAGATATTTTCATGTGATACTTTTACTTTCTTTGCTCCGATATCTGTACTTTTACTTATTTAACAAAATTGAGTACTTCTTCCACCACTGGTTATTGGCCTGACACAAAATGTAATTCTAACCTTTGAATATTCACAGAGAGAATAAATTTGTGTGGTATCCAGGGCAACGTGCATGTCGAACAAATGGATGACACGCAAAGATACAATATACTACTGAACTGTTAGATATTGAGAACTATATTGTGAGTAGCTTCGACCAGAACTATGACAACAAGCCAATGGATGATGGTCTGTTTAAACGTATTAAAAGTATTCATTTCACAGATAGAACTTAGTGAGTAAAGCTTAAAAGCAGCAGAAAACGTAGGCTCCATCAATGAGAACTTGTACTTACCATCTTCACTGTAACTACCGGTACATCATTGTGAATCACACTGACACACACGCCCTCTGATTCCAGCCTAGATACGCATGATCATAATAAACCATATTAACATGCATAAACTAAAGCTGCCCCGACAACAAAGGGGCCAGCACAAACATGAATAAATGCAGGGTCTTCCACACAGGTGCACAACAGGGGACGAGTAAGCGATTATACACGCTTTGTGGCCCGGGTTGAAAACGCTGAGCATGGTCGGTTAATTCCTCTTTTGGATCAAGATGGCAAAAAAGAAGAAAGAAAAAAAAAGATCTAAGTGACTTTGAAAGGTGCCGGTTTATGGGGCACAGATGGCGGCAGATACAGTCACAAATGCTGCTTAACTGGCATCACTTTGAATGGAGAGGCTGCCGGGATGAAAGGGGATGAGTTTAAAGGGAGGTAAGGCTGTTGACAGGGCACTAGATGAGTCAGGTGAAGCTGATTTAACTGTGATGTGTAAGAAATCTGGTTATTAGCAACATCAAAATGGAATCTATGCATATAACTAGGAGAATAAAGCACAAGGAAGATGGGAATGATCTGCGGATTTAGTTTGGCGAAACACAATTAAATGCATATAATTTAATAAGATTCTTCAAAAAATCTTAAATGTACTAAGGTTATGTATGCAAAACACACATTTGTTATTACAGTTTCTTAAAATCAAGATTAAAAGTCATATGCAACAGCTTCTTGATTTTACTCAAGAATCGTGGAAATTCACAGTTTTTGACATACAAAATGTTATGCCAAAGATTAATTACGGCCAGTTTTCTTCAGCAAAAAACAATAACAGGCCTTATGCTGCTCCACACAGAAATGCAACGGAATTTGGTTAGAATGGGCTGCTCTCATAGGAAGATGGGTCACCTCCAATCAATACAAGATGATGTGACTGATCACCTTTGCTGTCCAGACAGTCGAGGTCTTTTCAAGCATGACAATAGCCTTGTCCCACACACCTCCTGGGTCACTGAGTTCATCACACCTCACAATGCTATACTGCCTACATAATGTGTCCATGGATTTGTGCCCAATGTCCCTACGGTGACATGGCAGTTTACAAACCACCCACCAGATGGCGCTTCTATTCATTAGTTTCAGGCAAATAATTCCTTCCTGATTTGAAAGACTTTGTAAGGACCCGGTGAGAATCTTTTCCCATTCAAAGATATAATATTTTGATTTGAATTGCTTAATTGCTACGCCATAGCTTGAAACCCATGAATAAGTCGATAATGTTAAAGGCTCAAATATCTTTTTCAACATGTCCAAGATCCATTATTTTTCCAGTTTGGATTATTGTTTTGAGGATATTGTGTACATCAGTGCATAAATGTTGGATGTTCCATTAATACATTTTACTTGCTCAACATAAATTCTATAAATGTGTTCATTTTGTTTAGTGCTACCTAGCATTTTCTTTTAATATCCAACTTTTCCGCCCAACCCTCTCCCTAATGCCCTCCAACATAGTCTCATTGTTTTTCTTCAGCACAGGGCTGGTTAGAGTAGCTACAGCATTGGCACCAGTCGATGTGTGCGTGTGTGAGGATTTGTGTGACATGTAATAGCTGAGGTTACTGTGGCGTGACTTATTAAATTTTACATAAAAACCCAGAATGCTGACGGACAGATTCACAATCGCATGAGCCTTGAACCCTCCAGCTCAACCCATATGTTTCACTAACTAGGTCATTAGATTAGAAGGTGACTGAGCCCAAGAGGCATTGTTTTTTGTGATTATTAAATAAAATCACAATATATCTTGGCCTAGCTTGCCTCTTTTGAGAAACATGCCCATGGAGACAAGCAAGTGGCTGCACCAAAAGGAGAAAGGTTACATAGTGTGCCTTTAAAAGCTTGAAAATCATTATCCTGACTCTATGTGGATGCTATACAATATTAAAGCAGACCTATTTCGCAAAATCGACTTTTCAGAGCTTTTAACCATGTTATAGTTGTTTCCTCTTCTCATTTACCTTTTAGAAGTTGTTTTTGGAAGGATTTGTGCATGTTTGAGAAATTTTTTATCGTTTATTTTCAAGACGCCATATTGCTGATGAATCCCTGTTTTTAATACCCCTGGTATACGCCCACTTATCTGTACTTCATTCTTCAAATTTTATTTTCTTAATCGATAATTCGCATTGGATTCAGCAGTGTTGCATAGTCAGCTACATGGTTCTTTGTTGTGATGATGTTTACAGCGACGTCAACTCTCATTGGGCAACGCAGTTTTCTAACATTGAGTTTAGCTGACCTGTTTCTTTTAATAGGCTGTTTGAGGTGAATATTGCTATTTAAAATGTGTAAATTATAACATAATAATCCACAGGTGTCATAGATTATAACCACATAACATGCACAGAAAAAAAAAACTGCTCAGTAAAAGAAATAAAAAAAAAAAAAATCACATATGGTTTACAATGCATTTTTAAGGTAATTATATTACCATATTTTCCGCACTATAAGGCGCACCTAAAAGCCTTTCATTTTCTCAAAAACCCACAGTGCGCCTCATAATCCGATGCGCCTTATATATGGATCAATATTGGTCAATTATGACATCCGTAGTCAGGAGGCGTCGCCGAAATAATAGCGGTAATAACCCTTTAAGGACTGAGCACACTATGGGCCAGTATAGTTTACCTAGACATAGACTTTTATTCTTTTTTTAGCCATAAAAATCATGTTAAACGAAGTATCAGAATTTACTGCATTTTTTCACACAACTACTTCTATTTTACACATCCATCCGTATTTTTCTTTTACGCATCGAATAAATGAGTGAAAATCCCCGCAGCCCCGCGCTCTCATTCGTCACCTTCGAGGGACAACAGAGGCAGATTACCGTAATGATGGTAAAATATTTAGACAGCCCCATGTCTCCGCTTTGAGACGTCGTTTGAATTTACATGAGAGCACGACTGGGCGCGGAGTTACGCTGCTGGAAAGTCCGCAACCGCGAGTCTAACGGCGACGATAGGATCCGACGCTATAGGGATAACGGGGAGACAGCGCCGGGCGACATACGCCACAATCTGCCAATGGATTGCGGATGCCTGGTCTGATATATCAGTCTCAACTGTGGTCCGAGTTTCACGAAGGCAGGAATTGTCACTGAACTGCCAGACAACAGCATCAACACGGATAATGGCGATTTTGACGAGACGGAATCGGGCACTTTGAATGAGCTCGACCAACTGTTCAACTCAGACACTGAAGAGGAAGAACTCGACGGATTCGTGAATGAGGAATGAACTGAAAAAGTGAGCTTTACGTGTTTCTTTTACATGTTTACAACTAAACAAGGCTGGGAGATATTGTGAATATGGACATTAACGTTTGAACAACGTTGAGTTATTGTTATTACTTTGCACTATTTCGAGAGTTACTATATTGTGAATGCATTAACTTGTTTTGTGAGTGAACAAAGTTTTCAGAAAGTTTTTTTTTTTTTATTCTATTAATAAAGTTTGACTGACTTATCTGACTGTTTTGTTGACATTCCCTTTAGCGCAGCTCCATCTCGTGGATGCGTAACACAACCCCAGACACTACAGTAGTTTATATTCTATGCGCCTTATAATGCGGTGCACCCTATATATGAAATTTGTTTTAAAATAGGCCATTCATTGAAGGTGCGCCTTATATTCTGATACGCCTTATAGTGCGGAAAATACGGTAGTTTTAACCATATTGGAGCTAACTGAAGAAAAGCTCCTTATGGGTTTCCAACAGGTAAATCATGTGCGCTTTTCAGGGAACAGCTGTGAAGATATTAAAAACAGTGGGAAGTTCAACAATGTGCTGATAAAAGGCAGTGAGGAGGGCAGATACGTGGAGCTCTGTTACCAATTAAACAGTCAGAAACCCCATGGACTCACTTTAAGTAATGCTGTGCCGGTAACCAATTTGAAGAGGTCAAAGTTCAACACGTGGGGCTTTATATTATATCATTATTAAACAGTCAGAAACCCCATGGACTCACAGTCAGAAACCCCATGGACACACCTTAAATAATGCTCTGCCTGGAAGAAGTCAAAGTTCAACATGTGGGCTTTTATATTATATTACGAGATAAGAAATTGAGTTTGACAAATACTACGTCAGCTTGAGTCACCATTAACTGCCTCGTCTGTTATGCAAATCAGAAAACATCGTTTGCTTTGGCACAGCGCTCTGATTGGATGAGGAAGAGGAGGAGGTGGTGACCCTGGTAATTGAACGACATTGGCCAGGGGGGAGGTCTGATTGTTACAGGTTCACTGAGAACAAAAACGTAAATCTGGTCCAATAAATCTAATTTCTATTGTTTAATTCCGCAAAATCGACTTTTCAGAGCTTTTAACCATGTTATAGTTGTTTCCTATTCTCATTTATCCTTTTGAAGTTGTTTTTTGGAGGGATTTGTGCATGTTTGAGCATTCCTTAATCGTTTATTTTCAGGATGCCATATTGCCGATCAATCCCCGTTTTCACCATCCCTGGTATTTCGATTGCTTAATGATAAAAGGTCACATTTTTATATAGGGATTTTCCACCTTCAGGACACTCAAAGTGCTTTACATCAAGGAACCACTCACCCATTCACACACACATATGCAGACAATGGAGGCAAAGTGGGTTAATTGTCTTGCCTAAGAACATAATGACAGCATTCATCTGTTGGAGCTGGAATCACACCGCCAACCTGGAGATCAGTGAATCTGACTACTCAACCAATGATGTTTACAGTAACAGCAGGATTCGAACTGCCAACCTGGGGATTAGTGGACCAACACTCTACCAACTGAGCTACTGTCACTCTCTAAATCACAGTTTTCCAGACATTTGGAGAGGAAAAGGACCAACTGAAGCTTGATAAACCCCACAAATATCAATATATATTAAACATTATTATATCATAACTTATTTTATTTTTAGGAATTATTTGCAGGTGTTTTTTAGATTAACAAGCGCAATGACGAAGACCTTTCCCCTGGCTGTGGTCCTTATGCTTTGCTTGACCAGTGTAGCATTTACGAGCCTGCAGAGTGTCTAATTTAAAACTTGCCAATCACTGAACTGCAAATTGCCCCCTTTCCTTACACTCTTTTTAGGACAATCACTACAATGCCAAAGACTATTTATTTTGGGCACTTAAATATTTGGCAGTGCATCAATTAAATTAAATCAGCGACGACGTTTGCAGGACTTTTGTAATCTCCGGCATCTTTCCTACCTAGACAAACGCTCGGAGGTTTGGCAGCGTTGGCCAGAATTACATTATACAGACATTAAATTGATACGTTGTGTAGATGAACATTGGGGCTTGACACTTATATGTGACAACTGTTTTGTGTTATAAAATTATATATGTACAGATCTGGAAAACAAGCCAGTGTTAAGGTTATGTTGAGTTGTTAGCAAATCAATCCCAAGTGTAAAGATATTGATGCCAAGTCATGTTCAAATTATGACCATCTCTGCAGCCATACAATTACATTATTACACAGTCCAGGTTTAGTCCGAGGTGGATTTCTAGGATTTAAATAAGATTCCAGATTCAGTTACGCCACCAATAAGAAAATACTGGTTCCAAAGCCATACTGTGGAACTTTCTCCATGCAGACAAGCAGACCATCCACCATGATCCACCAAGGGCGACATGAGCTCAGTTGGTAAAGAGTTTTTTTTTTTCTACTTAGCCGACGATTGGCAGTGGGATTCAAGCTCCCACAGATGAATGCTGTCATTGTGCCTTTGGGCAAGACACTTAACCCCCCCCCCCCCCCCCCCCCCCGCCCTCAGTGTCTGCGTACATTGGTGTATGAAAGTGTGAATGGGTCAGTGGTTCCTTGATGTGCGTTGAAGGTGGAGAAGTACTATATATATATATATAAAAAAAAAAAAAAAAATTTACATAAAGCATCTGTAATGTTTGAACCACATTTGTATAGATTATGTTTGCACTGTTGTTCTGATGCTGCTGTTGTATATATTTTCTACCTCTAAGTATTTTATTTTATTTTTAAGCTTATCTTTTTTTAACTTTGTGCATGCCCTTATTTGTATTTATTCAGTGTTTTTATGTTGCACTTCATCACCGAAGTAAGTTCCTAGTATGTGAGTTGTGTTCATTGACAATGGTAATAAAAGTCTTTTGATGCTCAACATATTATTAACATTTGAAAGTGTTAAAATGCCACTTTATTAGGAACATAGTACTTCAAAAGTTTGCTTCACCGGATCCAAAGAAACTTCTCTTTAATATAATGCATGTATTCTAGCTTAAATCTGCAATGAACTTTCTTCTTTACATGAATATGCTCTCGAAGTGATTGCTTTAGTACTTACATTTCAAAGCAAACATTTAATATCAGTGTGCATATTCTCTCAGCTGTAATGGACTCCACTGTAGCAGATTTGATTACATTCTCCCGACTCTAGCCCTCAAGCAAATAACAGTACTTCCAGGATCGAAGAGACTGGGACTAAGATGAACGATCTCCTGCTGTGTGCTACATATGTAAAAGGCCAAACCTGATTTATTACACCAACAGAGTCCTGGAAGCACACTATATGCATATAACAAATACAGTCTGCTGCAATTTTCTACTGGGGTTTAGTCACTCCTCTTTGTCTGCACTGAAGGAGGTTTAACCAAGTTTTTATATTAGGTCACAACATAATAGAGAGCATTTCACATGTAAACCAGGACATAACAACCAAGTGTGTGTTTACTGTCATCACAATGCTACAGTTGAAACTCAATAAGGACGTAGAATGTAATTTTCAACAGGTTTATTTCCTGTAGCCTTATGCTTGTCCTGATAATGACCAAGAAGACCTTTCAAAACTATCCAGGAATCGATACCTGCTCAGATAAGAATCTCATTTTGTTACTGGTTTAGGGTCTATTAGTATCTGGGTATTGATTTTCTTTTTGTCAACACTAATATCTAAACCAACCAAAACATGGCTTTGTGTAGGTTTAAAGACAGACTGAAATAAGACTCTAAAATGAAGCATAACCAGAAACAAAGGAAGTAAATTTTAGCTCCAATATATACTGCAATATTGTATGGAGTCTAGCAGTTTTCTAAATTATCAATGACAAGTCAACAGCCAGTCATCAATAAAAGCATGGATTTATTATTTTGCTATATATTGCCCAGCCCACATTCTATGGTCATACTCCAACTGAATTAAGATTTTAAAAGTGTGTTTGTACCATAGACTGTATCGAAAAGTGGACTAAGGCAGTGTGACATCACCCACGGCTCCAGTCAAACGAAGCTCATCGAGACTCGCAATTATGGGGCAAATTTGGAACCGAGCTCCAGATTTGGAATTCCAACCAAGAGCCAAACCGAAGCCAGTCTGTTGAAGGTTTAGCAGGGAGCGGGCGCTTAGCAACGCTGTCAATTAAACCTGTTGCCAATGCTAGCGGGAGTAACCTCAGGGAAAGAAAATGCCTGAAATGAATCTTCATATCTTGATTGAACACAACGGTGAAATAAAAAAGACTAGGATCATGTAGAGCAGGTTAATACAAAGCTTTTAAGACCAAAATGATGAGCCTGATAGCAGCAGTTAAGGAGAGAGGGGAGACAGTTTTTCAATACAAAGGGAATTGGAGCCGATGGAGTCTGAAGCGCGCCCACTTTTGGTCACTTTCTATTTGGAATGCAGCGGCTATCAAGTTAGCTATGTCCATTTATATATATACAGTGTACACGTTGGACTGAAATGGAGCAAAGGATTTCTCATAGCATTCGAGACTTTAGATCACAATAACTATGTACATGCCTTCTGCGATACCTCTAGTAATACATGTTCTCTGCGGTTCTTTGCGATTCTTTGGTTTAGAGAGGACAAACGCAACATGAGTCCATGCTCACCAATCATAAAAACATCACTTTTTACACAATAGCTTCTTCCCCGCACCTGCCCACAGCCCCGTGCGTGCATCGTATATCTGTGCTAGCGCTTTGATTGATAGCCCTGCGTTGTGGCTGACCTTGCAGTGGCTGGAACAGTGAGGAGCTGCTTTCGTACTGTAGATAATGAACCAGCACACGCACACATATGGACATGCACAGACAGACACACACACACACACACGGACAGGCATGCACAGAAGGCCTTTTAAAACCCCATTGATTTCTCGGGCATACGAAAGCAAAGAGCACATTACATTAGCTCCCTTTTTTCCTGTGATACTAGCTTTATCAGATAGATTTTTAGCCGACGGAGACAGGAAACGGGGCAGAGATCTACCAGGTGTGGAGGGGTATTGTACGTGCAGACAGGGTCACCCCTTTAAATCTATGAGCCTTTTCAGAGAGCACCTAAGCTTTATCATGCTATAAGTCATGACTAGCAGGACGTATAGGTGCAAGGTTTGGTAGTGGGGTACAAACGCCGCAGTAAAATTAAAACGCGAGTCAATTTTTATTTGCTGTTCTATTGCGAAGGCGGCCGAAGCTTACCCCAACAACAAAACGCCTTACTAACTGATTTAAGTGATGATAGTTTCGGTTGGAGTTTATTAAGTCTATCCTGAATAAGTCTATTGACCAAAAGAACTAGCGGATTTATTTCTTTTTCTACTGTTAAAGTTTGCAAATGTGTGAGTGACTATTAAAACTTTAACCATCAAGGACTTCCCTCAGGAATTTGTAAAATACGAAACTCATTCTGATAAATATTTCAACAACTTAGAAACTCTTCACGACTATTCTGCTTCCCAACCTCCTGTCAGCCATCTTTCTATTATTTGCAGTGGTCTTTTGCAACCTATGGCGTCATCACTTTTTTTCGTCGGTGACTAACACGAACTAGTCATAACCGCTCATCTTAGTGCACCATTCTGTTACATAAAATCCTCCACATTGAGCAATATTTTAATGCCAACTTAGTATTTATCTAGGAAAATAGTAATTAAATACTTATCCGATTTATTTGCGGTGGTGGAAAGTATAAATAAAGGTACTGTACTAAACATTTGTTGTATCTGTACTTTACTTTTACAGCGGGTACTTTTTGTTTTTACTTCTATATATTTTAGAGCGAGCCTTGTGCGTTCTACTCCTCCACATTTCTGTAACTTAGTGGGATTCTAAGGACATTTATGGTGACAACTTGCAAAGAAAAGAAAAAAACAACAAAAACAAGATCACTACAGTAAGTAAATGTGTAATGAGGGCTCGAAAAAAACTTTTATGCCGTTTAATGCTATACTGTGGAACATTCTATAACCATAACAAGTATAGACCATTGGAAAAGTTACACATGGCACCTTTAAGTACATTATTATGTTATACTTTCAATTGAGTACAGTTTCTGGAGAAAAAAAAGGGAGAGGAAAGAAAGGAAAGGGAGAAAGGAAAAGAGGGAAAAAGGAAAGAAAGGAAAGGAAGGAAAATAAAAGAGAAAAAAATAAATAAATAAGAGAATGGAGACTTAACCCTGAAACTGAATGTCAAAACTAGTTTTAATTTCATAACTATACTCACTCATTCATTCATTTTACCTGCTCAATAATAAAACCTTAGCTCATTGTAACCCTCCAACCCACCCCTCAACCCACCCATTCAACCTACCCCCTCAACCCACCCCTCAACCCACCCATTCAACCCACCCCCTCAACCCACCTCAAGCTCCGATCATTGTTTTATTTCTGCTTCTTGTTCTACGCTTTGTACCAGGTTTATCATTTTCTTGTCTGTTTCTTTGTATCCTTTGCATGTTTCTATCTCTTGTCAAGTCCTGTTATGTTTTGCACTGTTTTTTTTTTTTTTTTTTTTTTTTTTTTTTTCCATAACTAAAATAACAAAAAAAAGGAAAAGTTACATATGGCACCTTTAAGTACATTATTATGTTATACTTTCTGTACTTTTACAAACTTGAGTACCACTTCCACCGCTGCTTTTTCGTCTCAACACATCGGCTTATATGTTAGTTATTACAGTATTTCTAACCATCTAAAGTTATAGAAGTACTAGACCAGGGAGTATGCAAATAACATGTACAGTAGGAATATAGTTCAGACACAGTGTGAAACCTTCTGCTCATATATATTCACCAACCGCGTATGAAATCCATTGTCTTCTGTCCAGGTCTGCAGCTTTTTCATCTCTATAGGGACCCACCTCACATATACTTTCATTGTGAATGTATGACGCCCAGCCCATGCAGTATTTGGATGCACCGGCTCACACATATCTTACCCAGCGCCCTGTGTGCTGTAGGAGCTAAATATGTTTGCTGAGCCATACAGACAGTGTGGGAGAGAAAACAGGCCCAGAACGACAGCACCGCAGACAGCTACAACAAGAATGTCAAAGAGAGAGAACATCACCAATGGGAACATACAAACTATACATGCAAGGGATTTATGCTGTAAGGGAATGCAAAACTAAAAGAGCTACGGGAAGTTTACAAAGAGAACACGTCACATTCGAAATACTGCAGTGCTTTTGGTTTGTTAGGCTTAAGGGTGTGGCACGAACTGTACACTCAGACTCAATGAAAAACACCATAATATAATGCACTATACTGGCCACAGAAGTATAGAAATCATTATGTTTTTAGCATTGTTCAATCTTTTTTAAGACTCACTCATTCATACACTAGTGTTTGCACCACACTGGGGGAGAGGTGGGTAAGTGTGTCACCCAAGAGCACATGACAATTGCACTGCCAACTTGTGGGTCAGTGGATTCGCCGCTCTCCCAATGATGTTTTTTTTTTTATTCCGAGAGCAGGATTCAAACCGCCAATCTTCGTATCAGTGGACAAAACACTACCAACTGAGCTATTATTGCCTCTTTGTTGTTGTCAAAAAGATTTACCACCCGCACTCTCTGCTGTGGGAGTTGTTTTGAATTATTTTGTAGATAAACTCATCTGGTTCAGAGGCTGGCTAAGTATTACCAAATAATTGCATTTAATAACTAAAATAAAGTTACTTTCTATTCAATTCAATTTCTAATATAAGATGCCAATGCATACTGAACTCCTGATAGTAGCGGCCCTTTTAGGTTGACCTTCGTGATGGCACTCTTTGACCTGCACATAATAAATGAGTGAAGTTGGACGCCTGAATGAGAGTGAGATGGAGAGAGGAGCAGGGCAGATAAATGACTGGATATTGTCAGTCATCTCAGGTCTTTGTGATAAACATCGGAGCAGCCTGAGACACAACCTCCACCCCTCTATTAGCACCGTGCACGTGTTGGCTGAGCTACAATGGAAGTATGATTCACGGTGTCCAAACACACATGAAAACTGCACTGATACAGCCCAAGTTACCCCTAAAGGCATTCACTACATTTTGATAAAACTTTTTCTGGTGTTGACTTGGTCTTAAGAATCCCAGTCTTACTCTCAAAAATAAATTGATTGTTTTTTTTTCATTTTCCCCAGAACTTATTGTAGATTTTTATTGAATGCGTAAATAGCTATGCATTTTAATGTTAACGTACCTTGGTTAATTATTCAGCAGAAATTGGAAGTGAAAAGGTGTGGATTTCTAAGTTAGAAGACCTTGAGACAGTGGCAATGAAAGTTGTTTTGCTTTTCTTTTCTCACTTTTGTTGCATTATTTATGTATTTAATTTAGACCTAAACAATAGAACGTAATCGAATCACACTTTTATTGTTATGCAGTACTTTCTTGCAGTTAATAAGGGTCATTCAAAAGCAGCAGTATCCACTATAGAAAAACAGCATTGTAGAGGGCTCAGAGGATGCAGGAAAACAACGGCTGAGAGGAGCCAGTGAAATCTCCACTGACTTGTTAGTCACACTGCTAACATGTTCTCAGCTGAAGAGCATGTTGAGCTTCATGTTGCACATTAGGGAGCAGTGAGCGTCTGTCTGTATAGCCTTGTATCCTGCACACCACTGTGGCTCTACTCTTGGATGTTTCCATGTGTTTATGAGCTGAGTGAGTAATGCACATTCATGTTCGGGGCTATGTTTGCTCTCTCTGTATGGAGCACAAACAACTACTTTGATTCTCTTATACCCAGGGGTTAAGACATGACAGGACACAACAGAGATCTGTGCTTCTTTGAGGAAACTAAAAGCGGCTTTGCATGTCTTTCATAAGATTTACATCTCATATATATGGGGATGTGTGGTATAGCGTTTACTATGTGGCATCAGGCTAACAATAACAGATATAAAAGACTTGTAAATAGCTCCCTCAGATTTCAAGCTGTGTTTTAACATGTGCATATTTCAAATCAGCAAGAAAAATAAAGAGTGACGTCATCTGCATTACACTTGCCCAAGATCTGCATGCTATAAACTCACACCAATATATTTTTAAAGATTATCTAGCTGTAAATGTAAAGTTTTCTCTTAAGAAAATCTTCACATTTCAAATCAGTCTCACCTTGTTTTTATACAGTGTGCCAAGCGCCATGTAGTAGTGTTCTCTAGGGACTGAACAACTTGCTGTGTGAACCATTTTTGTGGGTTGTGGCAGAACTATTTTGCAAGTAGAATAAGTTAGTGATTCCCATTTCTGAAGAGAAAATATTTTGTGAAAGTATGTACAATGAACCAGGTCTGGCATTGATGATCAGGTCTGAAGACAGAGGAAGGCTTTTGGTGAAGGTGCATTTAAACAATTAATGCCTCACATTTATAAGTATTTATAGGTCTTACTAGATCAGGGGTCGGCAACCCGCGGCTCTGAAGCCACATGGGGCTCTTTCATCTTTTTTACTAAGGCTCCACATGGCTTGGGAAAATAAATTATAAGTATTTAATTGAAGTGTATTTTATTTGTATTAGTTCTTTTTTAAATGTAGTTCTAAATTGGAAGATAATTGTGATCTTGAAATATTAAAATACATTTTCATTACTTTTTGTAGCTCAAAGTAAACGTCACACTCACAGAACTGTCAAAAACAAACACCGCTCACACCTCACAGATGACAGCTTCTGTGTAAAGATGAAAGTGCAGCCATGATTTGCAGACACTGTGCAGAGGCTCAGGAGCAGAAGTACCATTAACCAGGTAAAATAAATATTTATGCAGATTTTGCAAATACTATAGTTGTTTATGCAAAGTGTAAATTTATTTTCATTTTTTATGTCAAAAGTGGGAGTAAGGCTTCCAGTGTTTTCTTTTCCGTGGAAACTGGGTTCAAATGGCTCTTTGGGTGTTAAAGGTTGCCGACCCCTGTACTTAACTGAGATGGACCTGCAGCCCTGCTACTTAGTGCCATTGTGCAATTAGTTAGTGCAATTTCTGCTCAAATTAGAATCAAGTTGTATTCCCAGTTGTATTTGTGTATCTATTTTTTACAGTTGAGTGTATAAATATAGGTTTCTCCAATTGGTTGAGCTATGTTATGATCAACAGTAAAGCGTAGGATTGAAAGGTGCAATCAATTTAAGATGTAAAACAACAGCACCTTCAACAATGGACTAGTAGATACTCCAAGTGTGTGTGTGCGTGCGTGTGTGTGTGTAGGGGTGTGTGTATGTGTATGTGCCTGGTCATATACATGTTGCAATGATTCCTGATTCCCTCTCATCAGCACAATATCAAACTGCCTCTGACATCATGCTAAATAATACATCACTCCTCTTTCTAGGCACATACACATATACACACATATACACGCTCACACTGTATGGTATGTGCTGCAGTCTGAATAAGTTATGACCTG
>NW_022986794.1:0-73920 GCF_009829125.3 Periophthalmus magnuspinnatus
CTTATGCTCCAGATGAGCAGAATTCAACCTCAGTGAGTTCCATTCCATGTTCTGGGTGGCGGCTGATGGCGCGGACGCGTCCAGCAATGGCTTGTGCATGGAGTGGGCTGCTGAGCATTTTGATTAAACAAAAAAAAAATTATAAAATAAGAAAAGAGAAAAAAAAAAAGAAAACTTTAATGATGTGTGTAATTTAAATCAATATTATCAATCAGGTTGTATTTTCTCTTCTATGTGTTCCATAATCAGTATGAATACAACAGTTATGTTATTCCTGTGATTTTATTTTGATCAGGTGTTCTTTCTTCTGAAATGTTTTATTCAGGGATGATTTTGGGTACATGTTTTCATGTTTTTCCATGTGTGATTTTGAAATAAAGATTTAAGTTGAGTTGATTAAAATAAATGTGATTTATTATAATCAAAAGGGGGGAATTGTTATGGCTTTCTTTAGCATAAATGTTTATTTGTATTATTATGGACCATTTTGACCTAGCCTTCATAATACTATCTGTTATGTATGTTATGATGTTATGTCTTTTCTGTGTGTCTAGCGGCCTCCAGCCACTTCGATTAGACCAAACTGGCAAGATTGTTTTGGTGCTATAAATACTCTGTATTGTTTACATTTGTCAGCTGAGGGCGAGATGACACCGTTAGGGACACAGCTCTGTGACAATTCTTTTATCCCTTTTTGCATTCTTTACCTCTTTTAAACCAAACTTACACTTTTGTAGGTTGCCAGCAGCAGACGCCCTCTGCGTCAGCAGACTGGCCCTTCTGACTCGTGTGCAGGTGAGTTTGACCTGTCTTAAATATTCAGTGACACTTTAATGCATGAAAATGTCAAATGGCTCCGATCTTTTCTTGATTTTTTTCCCCAGCCTGTTGAGAGTCACAGCCCTGGGCTCCTTCGCCTCTGGCTCCTTCGCCTCTGGCTCCTTCGCCTCTGGCTCCTTCGCCTCTGGCTCCTCTGTGCACCCTCGCCCTGGTGTTCAGGTAAGTCTAATGTTTCTCTGAATGAGACATTGTGCCCTTGTTGCATTGTGTTTGACATATGTCTGTATATTGTTTCAGCAGCCTGGAGTTCGGCAGCGGTTACCTCTCTGGCTCCATGTGTGGGACGAGTCCCTGTTCTGGGAGGTATACCGGACCCTACACCAGAATACTGTTGGCCACATGTAAAACGGACACAATACTCTAAAGTGACTGTGCTCTCTTTCAGCTCTTGTGGACTTTGCTTCCCAACCTGCACCACGTGGACCAGGAGGTTTGGATGGTACGTCTCTGGCTCAGACTCCATGCTGGGTGGACTACCCCCTTGACGTCTGCCTCTGCTGTCCGTGAGGTTTGAGGAGACCCCATGGAGCAGCGAACTGTAGTCACCTATGCTGTGGGGTTTAACCATCATTTGTTGTTTGAGAGTGACAGGACAGGTAGGTATTGTCACAAGTCTCAGGTGCAGTACTGATCTTTTTTACTTGAACTGTCATTTTGAATTAAGAACACCTGCTTAGTAGCTCGCACTGGATCCAATGACCTTTTGGGACTACATTGGGTCCTGTCTCATGGAACAGTGACACTCTATGACGCCAGAAGTTTACAGAAAGGCATTTGGATTCAGGACATAACAGATGTCACAACCCTGCCTCTTTCTTCCTCTGTGCCTCAGGTATAAGCAAATCCCACATGAAAACACAGTAAGAGATATGTTTGGAGTCCCTGACCAAACCTGGGAAGAAACAGCTCTTAAGACTCGTCAAACCAGTCGCCATGAGACGCTTCTGACAAAGACTGAAGGTGCCAACCAAACATCATCTATTATTTATATTGGCTTGTATGGATAAACAATTAAATTGTATTTTTTTTTCCAACAGATACTGTTTGGAGGAGCAGGAATGAATGAATTGTGACCATTAACAAATAGGTGTAAATCATTATAAATCTAAATCTTCGGCTTCTGTGCAATAATATGTTTGTTAAAAGTCCGCTGGACTGCATTACCCATGATGCACCTGTTAATATTGTAGTTCTAGAAAGGCCGTGGCCCGCGAATTCATTTACCGCATTACAGTGTTAGGAGCGGAGCCTCATGTTCGCAGGTCATCCTACCCAATCTTGTGTGTATGAGTCCTGTGTGCGTTCATGCGATCTAAGTATTGTTTGTAATTGGTTACGAATGCTGTATTTAGCCAGTTTATGTTACGAATGTGTATTCCTATCATGCGATGTGCTCCATGTGCAATTACTACATAACAACGCCTCAGTTGTCTCCATCCATGGGCCATCCCATACCAGTAGCTCATATTCTTCACTGCATCTGCCTGTAAATAGCGCATTTACTCATTTTGTACAGTTTTGTCCATTTGTTTATTATTACATTTATACGAACCCTTAAGGTTTACGTAGAAGTTATTTTATTGTGTTAGAGCGCCCCCCTGTGGTTCTTTGCGTTATAACATGCCATTTTTCCCCTGTTCATTCATTGTATGGCTTAGTGGTGTTTCTGGTTTTGCTAATATACATATATACTTTGTCTCTCTTTCAGATAACCACACACACACACCCACATATACACACATCTACATGGGGATACACCACCGCAAACTCTGTGTAACAATCAACCCCTCGATGTCATTTGCTCCCTCCTCCTGAATAAACATCCCTGAACTGTACGAGTGAAGTCTGCCTGTTCCTTCTGACCGAGGACAACTCAGTTGAAGACGGATCCGTAATCAGTGCATGCCAGACGCACACAGTACCTTACAATGTTGTAATTTAATGTTGTTGTTTTTTTTGTTCCCTCTTCCAGCAGTCAAAACTGTTCTCTGAAAACATTGTCCAGACGCCTACCTGTGAAACTTTTTCCAAAATTCACCCCTCTTGGACGAATGAGAGACTACGCAGTCTGCGTTCCAACTGAGTTTATTGCACGTGATTGTAAGTCATTTTAGCATATATTTTATGAAAAAAATGTAATCTATGCCAAAAAAAATAAAAATCTTAGAATTCAATGGGAAAATGGATGAGTTAATGACTAAATGACACACCACCAACTCACATACTATACTCAACACATCAATCATATTGAGTTTGTACTGATGGCATGGCTTCAGTTGACATGTGGTTTTCTGGTGATATTCTGACAGAAACACTGCCACAAATTAATCACTGTAATTGTGTGTTGTTAAATGCTGTTAAATTTTTTTTGTTTTGTTGTTTTTTTAGGCTTCAATGACCATGGCAAAGCAAACAGAGGGTGATTAAAAGAAGTCTTTTAGATGTCAGTTAAGAATTCTGTGCAAGATGGGACAGATGGAACAAAATGAGCGATTCCACATGATGGCTTCTCATGTGGCTCATGGTGAGTGTTTGGGGTGAATGATGCATGCATGGTGTATGTGAACAAGAGTAAATTTAAAGGCAACAGAGTTAAGTCTTGTGCTCACTAGGAGTCGGTCAGTAGACCGCACTAACATGTGAAAATGACTTAAGACTTCAACATTTCTCTTCAAATGTTTTTTTCAGTGCAGTAGAAGGATGGATGTTTCTGGACAGAGAGTGAGATGCCTCCATAAGAACAATGCAAGGTTTGTTGAGTAGCTCTTAAGGAGAATTCTGTTGAATTCTATTTTATGTTCGTTCCAGACAGATTAAAGTTAAGATATGGTGAAATATTCAAACTTGCTTATAAAGGTCAAGGATATTTGAATTAAAATCATGTATTGTTTTTCCCAGCAGCACTTTCATTTGATCCTTAATTGTCTATTGCAGTATAGAAGTGGACCCTACTGTCACCTGTTGGAGATGCCCTGAAGCTAACACAGGATGAAGATGAAGAGCCTAACTGTCGTCATCATGATGCAAATGCTGGAGTTATCAGATATCTGGTAGGTTTAGTGTCGGTGCTCGCTGGTTTAGTAGCTTTTAAAAACATTTTCTTTTACATTTGTGCAGTAATGTGTAATTGAATAGATCCTGTTTTAAGATGAGGAATATTCATCGTGTTTTCGCGTATTACAGTATCATTTGGTTGTTGATCTACATCAGACGATATAATAAGAGATGTGTCTTGCTGACACATCTGGGAAGAACAGTTGTTAAGATGCGTCACACCACCCAAAGACTGTCTGAAGTTACTGCGTAAACCTGTCAAAGTAATACATCACCATGTTCTGTGCAGTAGTGCGTACTGTGCCTGAGACTTAGTACCTGCACACTCAATGTAGCTCAATAGACCTAGCCCACATACAGAAACTGTAAGAGCCGTTTACCGTTTCAGTGTAGCTAGCTCCTCCCTTCAGATATATTAGGCAGTGTCCACCAGCAAGCCTGACCAGAACCGAAGAGGCGGCTCGGATGAGCAGCGAAACGTCTTCACTTCTTACAAACTTTTGGTCCTTTTGACAGATTTGACTTTTTGCTTTTAGTATGGATCAGACCTAGACCACTGAGGGATTACACACAATATATTGTCTAATGTAGAACAGCTTATTATACTGTTTCTTTTTTCCTTTAACAGATAATGTTCTGGAAAGAAGAGCAGAAATGAATACAACTGTGACCATTTACAAGTTACTGTAAGTCATTTTGCAATATTATATTTTTATAACAATATTTCAAATCAAGTTGATATAAGTGGGGCATTATGTGATTTCTGATGAACTCTAAAATGTTTACCCCCCATAAATTAAATCTAGTCTTAACTAGGCCTGTAAACGTTAAATATAACTACTGTTATATCTGTTGGGATCATATTGTGGATGGTGTGTTTTAAGAGCAATAATCGGTATCACCAGCAGAGGGTGCTTGGTGCTTTCACCCACAGTAGCTGTAGCCTGGGCAGAAGTAGTACCGTCTGAGTGAGCGCAGAGCAGGCATCAACTTTTTTATTTTATCTTTTCCAGATATTCATCATGATGGCAGAGGATGTGTTTGACTCATTAAAGGTACCAGCCAGTTGGATGAGAAGAAACAACCAGACCCTCCTCCAAAAACAGGGCCAGAGGAAGAATCTCTATGCACCACTCCACCATTTTACCTTCTCTCATTCAGGACCTGACCAGAGCCAACAAAACACTCAAGGAGGGAACACTGAGGAGAGTTTAAAATCTGAGTCCCACGAGGGTGAGAGAGGTGTTCAAGTCTCACTTCTGTGAAGAAGGAGCAGTGCCATGGCAGCCCGCAGAGTACTCATGTCCACCACAGGACTGACCCACAACGGCTCTTTTAGGAGCCACGAAGTGAACTATAAAGAGCTTAACATTTTACAATCTAGGCTTATGATTCATTATATTTATTCACTTAGCAAATATTATACTACCTGCATTTTAAGATTGTATATTTTTGTGCTGTTCTTTGTTTCTTGTTTGCTGGTAATGTCTGCCAGGGACTGGGCTGCTGACTGTAGCTTCAGGTTCATCATAACCAGCCAGGCAACTTATTTTAATTGAAACCAAAGGTATTTTAACATGTGTTGGGGTGGGGGTTTCTCTGGTTGTGTTTATTGATGTGTTGGGGTTGGGTTGTTTGGCTGTGGGGTGGTTGGGTGGGTTTGGTGGGTGGGACTGATTTTAATGCACTGTAAAGCACTTTGTGTTACATTTTTCTTGTATGAAAAGCGCTTTATAAATAAAGTTTGTTGTTGTTGTTGTTGTTATAACATGTACATTCAAGACTGGCCCTAATTACCAGGTTACACAGGGAAATGAATAAACATACAGATTAATTTAACTCTTGTCTATGCTTTTTTGATGTTTTATCTATGGTCTTGAATTGGTAAATTAAGTAAGCTTTTAGATATGTAACTATGGTATACATTGTGTTAACAATTACTGATATTACCCCTTACAAACTACACAGTAGTAGAAAAATGGTGCATGATGTAAAAAGTCATAAACGTTTCATAATAAAATTTACACATTTTATTTTACAACAGCATCAAAATTTTGCAACAACAAATATTAACAAAAAAAGATAATTTTATAAACCATTTAGGACCTTGCCTGGAGGAGGGGTGTGGGAAGTGAGGGACCATATGAAGTAAGGAGAAAGGAGGCTCTGTTTCCTCCCCTGCAGCCTACACGGTAGGCTCCAAAGGTTTCAAATTTAAAGGAAATAGTGTTTTTATATAATAATTAGTGAATGGTAAATTTTACAAAATCATTACAATGAGGTGGCACCTTCTGCAGGAGAGGAAGCAGAGACAAGAAAAAGTGCTCATCCTCGGGACTGAGCATGAAGAGGAGGAGGAGGTCTGTTCTGGAGTGCTGCCAGCAGCTCCCTCTCGAAGCTGGAGGGTGACAACACCAGGGACCTCTTCTTCGCTCTCCTCTTCGGTGGCCTACAAAACAAAGTGTTATGAGAATGACGTTTAAACACAAGTTAATGGATATAGGTTGAAAAAACAAACAGTACATATGTACATTTACTGGAAAATTGAAGGCCGAAGTTGCACATTCAAATTCACAACAACCTCATATATATATATATATATATATATATCTGAACTACCAGTAGTTCAGATTTGTCCTCTATGGTGGACATATGTAAACCTGAATATATCCAACCCAGTGCATACTACTGAAGTAACTCCTTTTGACATCTACAGAGGACATTTAGAGCTTTTCAATGATACCAAATGTGAAGGGGTGGGGCTTTGGTACCTTTCTTTTTTCATCAAGGAAAATGGTGTCCGTCGCTGCAAGCACATTTTATGGGAAGAGGAGAAGTATATGCATTTTACTTTTTATTGAGCAAATTTTCGCTTCAAATGTTGGTGGCATATTTAATGTAAGTCTTTTAACAACACATTTAAACATTGTCTAATTAATTTTAATAGTTTTTTTTGCGTAATATTTAAGTGTTTAAAAAATGTCCTCTGTAGTGGACATTTGCAGTTATTTCCTCCATTTTGTTGTGTTTTTTCAAATGTTCTATTTTTTCACATTGACGTTCCAGAGTATGAGAAAAAGTGATCTCTTGTGGAGAGTCAGGCCCCTCTTGACCAAAGTAAGGCATGGATGTCTAAATCTGCCTAGAACAGGAAAATTGTGCATTGACGAGCAAATGGTTCCATTTACTGGTCTCTGCCCAGTGCGCCAGTATGTACCAGGTAAAATATACCCAACTGGACTGGAGGTGTTTGTCCAAATGGCTTGGTCTTGGACTTTGTACTCTACCAAGGCAAGACTACTTTCAGAGATACAGGAGGAAAGGGCGTTGAAGAACAAGCTGTTCTTCATTTGGCAGAGTCTGTTCCCCCAAGAAACCCACCTGTTCTTTGACAGGTTCTATACTTCAGTCAACCTCCTCGACACCCTGATGAGAAAAGGACTGACAGGAACTGGAACCCTCTGGAATAACAGGGTTCCAAAGGAGTGCAAGATCATAGGGGATAAGTCCTTCAAAAAGAAAGGAAGAGGGACATCAGAGATGGTAGTTAGACGAAACCCTCCTGAACTTGCTGTCATAAAGTGGTTGGACAACAAGTCCGTTGTCATGGGATCCTCTGCCTATGGCACTGAACCTCAGAACACACGCAGAAGATGGTCCAAGAAAGAGAAAAGGTTTGTACAGGTGTCAAGGCTACTGGCAATCGCTGAGTACAACACCAACATGGGTGGCGTGGGCTCGGTTGACCGAATGTTGACTTTCTACAGGATAGCCTCTCGCACTCGGAAATGGACAGTGTGTGTAGTAATTCCGCTTTTTTCACTTGGCAATCACCAACTCATGGCTTCAGTATGAGAGTGACTGACAGTTTCTGGGGGGAAAAAAACACTCAAGTTTCTTGACTTCAAACTGCTCCTTGGTGAAGAGTTGATTAACCGGGCTCAAGCAGGAATCATAAGAGACAGCGAAGATGAACACACTCCAACACGTCAAAAGTGGAAATGGCAGCCAAATGCAGCTATGAGACACTATGGTGCCATCCATCTTCCAGAGATGGTGAATGAAACACATGCATAAAGGTTTTGGACATCTGCTTGCAAGAGCAAAAACATATGTGATGTGCACAAAGTGCAAAGTATTCCTTTGTGTTTCCAAGAAGGGGAATTGCTTTTCAAGTATCAGAGCAAATAAGCACAATAACAAAGCAAAATAAAAACAACAAAAGTTATAATTGACAGTTATGTGGATGTTAAACATATTTTTTATGTTGACTTTTTGATATTTTCTTTGGCACTAATTGATTGCCATCAAGGGTCACTTTCAAATGTATGGCGTTCCGATGTCCACTGTGGTGGACACATGATATCTAGAAAATAAAAACTTTTTTGTGATTTCCCCCTCTCTCCGTATATAGGTATCTATTTATAGAGAGGGAGAGAGAGAGAGAATCAATCAAAAACAAGCTCAGGGAGGAGCGCAGCAAATTCACCTGCAACATACAGCACATTTGTTTGTTTCAAAAAATAAATGTCTACAGATTTAGTAAAGAATAAGGATTCCCTTTTGTTCCTCTTTTTAAAAAACCTTAAATCTTTTTAACCTCAAGAATGCATCTGCAGAGCTGACATAATAATTGAATAAACAGTTAAAACCCAAAAGGCGTTGACCTTGGTGTGGCTTAGGGCAATTCAAGGTCAGCGCCCGCTGCAGGCTTGCCCGCAGCTCTATATACGTGTTGTGCAGGGGGCCAGTGCTTGTGTAACCAGTGAGGATCGAGCCGCTGCCGCTTATGTATATCCGCAGCCGCAGCTCTAGATCCCCCCTGTGGGGATCGAACCCGCTTATTGGTAATTTGCCTGCGGACTCGGGGTGACACTGCGCTAAGCGCTACTGTGTCACCCGAACACTTCAATTACATTCGAATTTATATAAGGGTCCGAACAGTCCCCTTCCTTCAGTTATGGTGCCACTATTTTTATTGACTTCAAAATTCAAAGGTCTATTCAAACCAGACTCTGTTGATTACAAGTATGTGTGTGTTTGTGTTTGCAGGCTTGGACATTGACTTTTAAAATATCACATTATTTCTTTTTTTTTCTTTGGAACAATCCCATGAGTCTTTGCGCGAGCGGCGCCAAGTTCACGTTCTTCCGGGAGTGTGCTGCGGATAGCGCCCTCCCAAATCCTCTCAGAGCCACATGGGGAAGCTGTCACCGTCAAGTGTCTGGACTTGTTTCTTTGCTAGCGGTAAGTTTAAATGTATTCTTTGTTTTTGCTGTTAAAAAGCGTTGTAGACTTAAAGCACACGTTTTATTGTCAGTCCCATGTAGCTGTTGCAAAAAATAGGCCTCTTCGGGACTTGTTATTAGAAAGAAATGATTTGACAACAAACTTGCACATTATGGCAACTTGTGTAATGCGCCGTGTGTAATGTATTTGTAGCGTGTATTTGGTGACGATAAGAGCAGAGCGTTGACGCTAGTGTGGTGTATTCATATTTTGTCTATGATACATTTATGTATGAGCTGTATGAGTTGTTTGATTACGTAATTACGTGCTACGCACCGGCAATGCATGCTGGGCGGTCAACAGTAAACATGGTCTTACCGCACACAGTTGTCCCGCGTACTTATTACAATTCAGGACTAAGAATTGCACATGGTGTCAGAAGTGCTGTGTAGTTTGTAAGATTATACTCCGCCAGAAGTGCCGAAAAGGGAAGAAGGTGGACAGAAAATGTCAAACGACGATGGAAACAATCAGCCGAGGGCAGGAGTTAGCATCGCGGCTAGCACTACCTCAGTCAGCTACGGTTAGCATCAGCCACCGGAGCCCTTTGATTTTTCAAAACCCCCACGAATGGACAAAATGGGTCCGTCGTTTTCGAAAGATTTCTGCCAGGCAAGTAATCTGTCTGCGAGTTCTGAGGGAAATCAAGTGAACACTCTCATATACTGCATGGGAGATGAAGCAGATGACGTCCTGAGAGGACTAAAGTTAAGTGATGCAGGACCAACGAAACTTTGCTAAAGTGAGAGACGGCTCTCCAAAACTTTTCATAGTCAGGAAAACGTGGTATATGAGCGCGCACGTTTCAATATGCGCAAAACAAGAGCCCTAATGAGACTGTCGATGCATTCGTAACTGCTTTACATGCGTTAGCGGAGCACTGTAAATACGGACTGCTCCACGATGAGCTAATAAGAGACAGAATAGTAGTGGGCTTGGCCGACACGAGGCTGTCTGAGCGCATGCAGATGGAAAAAGACTTGGACTTGGATAAAGCTATTAATATGGCCAGACAGTCAGAAGAAATCAAAAAGCAGCAGTCAGCTCTCTGAGAAGTGAATAGACTGTGATGCAAGTAAATGCAAACGCTACTGACAGAGTGATGAAAAAGCACGACAAAACAAAGTCCACCAAATTAAAAAATAAAACTGTCAAAGCATATTATAACAAGAACCAAAGTAACAAATGCTTACAAATGTGGAGGCTCGCCACATCCAAAACACGAGTGCCCTGCAAATGATGCAAAATGCCATTTTATGTGGAAAAAAGGGTCATTATCAGCGTGTCTGCAGGCAAAGTAAAACTGTACAAAGTATTGAGGAGGAAGAGGAGCAAGGATTCTTCCCTAGGCTCAGTTACCAGTGACATACAGCCATGGACAGCCAACATACTAGTGAAAGACACTGAAATTACTTTCAAACTAGATACGGGAGCGGATGTGACTGTAATAGCTGACTCAGACTTGTCAAAGATTTTCATATCAGGACAAAGACCAGTTTTGCAGCAAGCCAGAAAAACCTTTGTTAGGACCTGGAAAAACACCACTTGATGTCGCAGGGTTTACAAAGCTTCAGCTCAACTACGGAGCAAAACACACAACAGAGAAGAGTCTATGTTGTCAAAACCTGAGGCACTCCACTGCTAGGCTTGCCGCCATTACAGCTCTTGGCCTGCTAGTGCGACGTGGATGCTGTTTCTTATGGACACTCTGGAAAGCAACTTATTCCTAAACTTTGCAATGGTCTTGGTGAAGTGCAGCAGGCCTATCACATAAAACTCAAACCAAACGCAGTTGCCGTATATTCGCTAAAAACTCCAAGAAGGATTCCTCTGCCTCTGATGGGAAAGGTTAAAGAGGAACTTCAAAGAATGGAAAAACTAGGTGTCATTACCCGAGTTGAGGAACCAACGGATTGGTGTGCTGGCATGGTTGTCGTTCCAAAGAAAAACAGTTCTAGGCTGAGACTTTGCATAGACTTTACAGGACTAAATGAGTTTGTCTGCAGGGAAAAATATGTGCTTCCGTCCGTGGAACAAAGTCTTGGAATGCTTGCAGGAGCCAAAGTGTTTAGCAAATTAGATGCTAACATGGGTTTCTGGCAAATCCCCTTGTCAGATGAATCAGCCAAACTCACCACCTTCATCACACCTTTCGGGCGGTTTCATTTTAATCGCCTACCTTTTGGGATCAACTCAGCACCCGAACACTTTCAGCGCACAATGGCCGAGGTCATTGAGGGACTTGAAGGAGTGGTTTGTCACATAGATGATGTGTTGGTGTGGGGACGTGACCAACAGGAGCATGATACCCGTCTCCATGCTACACTGCAAAGATTGGAAAAAGCAGGCATAACGCTGAATGTTGAAAAGTGTGATCTTTCCCAGAGTAAAGTAACTTTCTTAGGTCACATTATAGCAAATACAGATATCAGCCCAGACCCAAAGAAAACAGAGTCAATCACAGAAATGACAGAGCCATCTAATGTGTCAGAGTTACGCAGTTTTTTTGTTGGGCATGGTGAATCAAGTGGGCAAGTTATTCCTCATTTAGCTGAAAAAGACAAAGCTCTGCGAGATCTTCTTTCCAAAAGAACGCATGGTATTGGGGAATAGACCAAGCTAGAGCTTTCCAAACATTAAAAGATGCTCTGACATCACCTCCAGTGGCTGGGAATGTATGACCCCAACAGAGACACTAAAGTATCAGCAGATGCTTCATCCTATGGTCTGGGAGGTGTTCTTTTGCAGCTGTGGGAAGAAGGATGGCGACCAGTGGCCTATGCATCAAGGTCCCTTTCTCCTACAGAACAACGATATGCACAAGTGGAAAAAGAGGCATTGGCTTCTACATGGGCTGGTGAGCGATTCCGTGATTTTCTGATTGGTAAACATTTTTGTCTTGAAACAGACCACAACCTCTCGTTTCCTTACTGGAGGGCAAGCTCTGGATCTCTTGCCACCTAGGATCCAGCGGTTCAGAATGAGACTAATGCGTTACTCATACAATGTGCAGTATGCCCCTGGAAAGTCGCTCTGGACAGCAGATACTTTGTCACGCTCGCTCTGAAAGCACCTATGATCAAAGCAGGACAAAGAGCTAATGGTAAGCACAGACATATATGTGGACAGTATTGTAACAAATCTACCTGTTAGTTCATCATATATGCAAACACTGAAAGAACAACTGAAATTGGACAGTGTGTGTTCTCGCGTTATGGACATGTGCACCCAAGGCTGGCCAGAACATGTTAAACAAGAGCCTTTACTGAAAAACTACTGGACTGACCGAGCCACACTCACTGTTAAAGACGGCCTTTTGCTAAAAGATACACGTCTTGTCATTCCTTCAGCAATGAGAAATCAGGTGCTGGAGAAAATACATGAAGGACATCAAGGTGTGGTAAAATGTAAAGCTCGTGCACGGCCAAACTGTGTGGTGGCCCGGGCTGAGTCAACAAATCTCTGAGATGGTACTCAAATGCAGAACATGTATTCAGAAAGACACAACAGCAGTGAGCCACTCATGCCGACGGAATACCCTGTCCGCCCATGGCAGAGAGTGGGTACAGACCTTTTCGAGCTAAGAGGAAAAACGTATCTTCTGCTGTTGACTACTACTCTAGATATGTTGAGATTGCTTTGTTAAACAAAACGAAATCAAGCGATGTTATTACTCACCTGAAATCATTTTTTTGCCCGTCATGGTATCCCAGAAGTCCTTATGTCTGATAATGGGCCACAGTATTCATGTCAAACTTTCACAGAATTTGCAGCAACGTATGGCTTTAAGCACATCACAAAGCAGCCCCAAGTTTCCGCAAAGTAACGGAAGATAGCAGAACGTGCTGTACAGGACGTTAAGAATCTCCTGAAAAAAAGCAGCGGATCCCTATCTAGCTCTTCTTGCCTACAGAGCTACACCACTGCAATCCGGATACAGCCCCGCAGAACTATTAATGGGCAGACGTCTACGTACAACACTGCCGACACTTCCATCGCAGCTGGAGCTACACTGCCGGACAGCACAGCGCTCGCTGAGAAGGAAAGGAAAAGAGGAGAATGGACATGGCAAACTTTTAACAAGCGTCACCGTTGCAAAACCCCTAAGCAAGCCTGTCCCCTGGAGAGCAAGTTTGGGTGACTGATGCCAAAACACCAGGCACTGTTATTGAAAATCATTCTACACCAGATCATACACAGTGGAATTACCACAAGGGACTGTGAGGCGTAATCGCATGCATTTGATTCCTTTACAATCACCAGTGCATGTAAATACTGATTTTGCCTGTAATGCAGAATCCTGTAGATACAACTTCCAGTTTGATTCCTTCTACACCTGTTAACACTGATGGGTGTCAGAACCAAGTCAGGGGAGAGCATTGTTAAACCTAAAAAGTTAGATCTGTGAACAAAGAGAAAAAAAAAAAAAAAATGTTATTCAACTGTTGATGTTTTGTTTTATAGAGCACAGTAAAAACTAAAGGTTGTGAAAAAAAAAAAAAGAAGTTAAATACAGGGGTATTATTGTTGTATTATTGGTATTGCCAGATGTTTGTATGGCTTTGAGAAATATTTTAAAAGGTAGACCAGTCCTAAGTTTTGCTTTCTAAAAAGAAAATGTTTTCTTTATTTTAAAAAGGGAGATGTGGTGTATTCATATTTGTCTATGATACATTTATTGTATGAGCTGTATGAGTTGTTTGATTACGTAATACGTGCTCTACGCAACGGCAATGCATGCTGGGCGGTCAACAGTAAACATGGTCTTACCGCACACAGTTGTCCCCGCGTACTTATTACAATTCAGACTAAGAATTGCACAGCTAGCGCTACTGTTTATGATGCCTAGCTACTATAATAAGTACAATATTGCGTGTTAATGTGGACTGTTGTGGCGTCCCTGTCCACTAAATTGACGTAGTAATGCCTCTGCTATAATGTGTGCTTTTGGGCAGCTGTGCACAGTTGGACACATTGCGTTTGGAGCGGTATTACCATTATAAGAGTCCGCCTTCCTTTCTTATTTCCAAGTTAAGGGATCATTTGCTTCGTAACGATTTGCACATGCTATTACAGCACGGAAAGGATGAAGTTTATTTAGTTAATAGTAAGTTGTTAATGATAATATGACAATAATCTATAATGATTTATGAATGAAATACTTAAAATCCGGCATGAAATGAATGGCAAAATTGCTTTCTGGCGGATTTGTAGTCAGTGCAATGCCTAAAATTGTACATGTGATTGTTAAAAAAACAATAACAAAAATAATAATAAATAATACAATAAATAATAATCATAACTTGATAGCAAATATTTAATAACAGCAGCTATACTATACTGCGATTAGTATTGTTCCAGGGCAGTTTATAGGGGTTAAATAATGTGCAAGCACAAGTATGTAATACTAGGACTATTACTTAGTACTGTTCCTGGGCAGTGTACAGGGGTAGTCTGGAGTGAGTGAATGTTGTGCTCACTTGCTAATGTATAAGGATTATTTGTACTATTACAAAGTTAGTTTGTAAATATAAGTCAGTGTTTATGTGTGTTTCCTTTCAGAATATGTACGCATAACCTGATCAGGATCAGGAGATGTTGGCGGAGGCCGCTGCCTTTGGACGGGAGAACGTAGGTAATCCTGATGACCTGCTCCTGGTGCTGGCTCGCTGCAAGCTTCAGATGGAGAAGTACCAGGGCCAAAGGTTCCGGTGGCTGCTGGAGCATTCCCCGGGGTATAGTGTGTATCTGACCCTCAGCTTTTCCGGAGAGGAGGAGAGGGACAACCCGCTGTCGACCGATAAGCATCTGTTCCTCAAGTCCATCTCCAAGAGATGACAAAAAAGGTGGAGATGTACAAGAGGAAACAGACCGTGCGGCGGGAGGCAGAGCTGAAGAGGAAGCATGCCCATGGTGTGACTTGAAACTAGCCTTGCAGACACCTCCAACTCTGGGTCTGCCTGACCCAGCTCGACCTTTCACTCAGACAGTGGATGAATGTGATGGATGCATGGTTTCTGTTCTCCTTCAGAAACATGGGGGTACCCTTCGTCCCGTCGCTTACTTTTCTGCTAAGCTTGACCCTGTTGCTGCTGGTCTGCCCCGGTGTTTACGTGCTGTTGCCGCAGCTGAGAAGGCTGTTTTAGCATCACGTGACCTCGTGGGTTACTCTGACCTCACTTTGTTGGTACCACATGCTGTTTCTCTGATCTTGCTTGAACAGAAAACCTCTCACTTGTCCACTGCTCGCTGGTTGAGGTACAATACCATTCTTTTGGAGTTGCCAAATGTCAAAGTTAAAAGGTGTGCTCAACTAAACCCTGCAACTCTGCTGCCCATTGAAGGGGATGGCGAGCCACACTGCTGTGTGTCAGAGATAGATTTGGTATGTGCTTCTCGCTTTGATTTGCAGGAAGAGCCTTTAACTAACCCTGATTTGATTTTGTATGTAGATGGATCTGCATCCCGTGACACAAACACCGGCAGAAATAGGGTGGGATTTGCTGTGTGTTCTGACCATGACACAGTGGTTTCAGGACCCCTGCCCTCACACTATTCTGCACAGACTGCAGAATTGGTGGCACTAACTAAAGCTTGTGAATTTGCAGCTGGACAATCTGTGACCATCTACACTGTGCGTTATGCTTTTGGCGTGTGTCATGATTGGGCGGGTCTGTGGAGACACCGCAAATTTTTGAAATCTGATGGTAAACCTATTTTGAATGCTTCCCAGGTTGCTGACCTCTTGGAGGCAATTCTGTTGCCTTCGGAGGTGGCTATTTGCAGATGTCACGCTCACACTAACTCCAATGACCCCGTCTCTTTAGGTAACAGGCGAGCAGATGCAGCTGCGAAGGCTGCGTCCTATCAGTCTGAGACAACACACTCTCTGTGTCTTGCTTCTTCTTCCACTAATGTTGACATTCCTTCATCTTTATCAGCTATGCAGAGTTTCACAACACCATCTGAAATCGCCCTGTGGACTAAACATGGGGCTGTGAAGCGAGAGGGCATCTGGCTTGGCCCTGACAACAAGCCTTGCCTACCCAAAGACTTTTTCAGGCACATGGCAGTACTTTCTCATGGTCGTGACCACGCCTCAAAGGGGGCAATGGTTGATCTGGTCACACAAAATTGGTTCACAAAGGGCTTCTGTGCTTATGCGCAGAAGTTTTGTCAGTCGCGTGCTATTTGTTTGGCACACAATCCAGGTAGGACTAAACCAATCCCGCAAGCAGCGCACCCACCACCAAATCGACCGTTTGGACACATCCAAATGGATTTCATTGAACTCACTCCGTGTGAAGGTTAAAGCTGCCCTGCCAACGGCAGCTGAGGCTGTACTGCACAATATCCGAGTGGGAGATTCTATTCTGGTCAAGGAAACCAGACGCAAACATTGGCACTCGCAACGCTGGGTGGGACCTTACGTGGTTCTCCTCATCACCGACACGGCAGTGAAAGTTGCAGAGCGGGGCACCTGGATTCACGCTTCGCATTGCCGGGTTGTCCCATCTCCACTCGAGGAACCATCGTGTGACCCTGGCGAGGGCTGCACCACCGCTCCCGAGCAACAAGGGGTAGACTCAAACGCTGCCCCCATCACTGAGACCGGACCAGACCCTTTGGCGGGTCCCAGCGGACGCAAGCCACGAGGGAGACCTCCTGGTTCACGGACACGACTCCGCATTCCTGAACCTACTGACCGTGTGCTGAGGCCTCGTGGTAATCGGAAGTGACTCATTGATCTCCCATCGTACATCCACGGGTATTGTTTTGCTTTATATGGCTCCTGAGCCTGCTGCTGCTTCTCCCTCTCTCAGGGGGGGAGTCTTGAGGGTTAAATGTTTGAAACGTTTTAAATGGACTGCTGCAAGCCCCCTCACAGTACTTGGGTATGCATTTGTGTTTTCTGTGGTGCTGACAACGTTCATCCTATGGCTCATGTATGCTCCAGGCTTCCACTCTGTATCTATTCGCAATAAATGCAATCTGCCAGAGGATGATACCGCCTGGTTAGAAGCCCTGATGAAGTCGTACAATCATTCTACCCCATACTCTCTAAATTACTGGTACCAATATGCAAAGGATGTGGCAGACAGTCACAATCGGTCTGAATGCTATGTCTGTACACACCTCCCTTTAGCAGCCGCTAATCCTCATGTGTTACCTCTGCCGGTGCCGAATATCTCTCTGATCATGCCAGAAACTCCGGTGTCACGGCTTTCTTCAAAAACTGTCTGTTAAAAGCTATGCGTCAAATAGTGAGTTCCCATTTTGTCCAAAATCAATACGACATTGAGGCTGTTGTGTATCCACCTGATCCCGATTATGTTTCTGATTCTGACGATGACTCGTTTGTTACACAACTTATGCTCCAGATGAGCAGAATTCAACCTCAGTGAGTTCCATTCCATGTTCTGGGTGGCGGCTGATGGCGCGGACGCGTCCAGCAATGGCTTGGGCATGGAGTGGGCTGCTGAGCATTTTGATTAAACAAAAAAAAATTATAAAATAAGAAAAGAGAAAAAAAAAAGAAAACTTTAATGATGTGTGTAATTTAAATCAATATTATCAATCAGGTTGTATTTTCTCTTCTATGTGTTCCATAATCAGTATGAATACAACAGTTATGTTATTCCTGTGATTTTATTTTGATCAGGTGTTCTTTCTTCTGAAATGTTTTATTCAGGGATGATTTTGGGTACATGTTTTCATGTTTTTCCATGTGTGATTTTGAAATAAAGATTTAAGTTGAGTTGATTAAAAATAAATGTGATTTATTATAATCAAAAGGGGGGAATTGTTATGGCTTTCTTTAGCATAAATGTTTATTTGTATTATTATGGACCATTTTGACCTAGCCTTCATAATACTATCTGTTATGTATGTTATGATGTTATGTCTTTTCTGTGTGTCTAGCGGCCTCCAGCCACTTCGATTAGACCAAACTGGCAAGATTGTTTTGGTGCTATAAATACTCTGTATTGTTTACATTTGTCAGCTGAGGGCGAGATGACACCGTTAGGGACACAGCTCTGTGACAATTTTTATCCCTTTTGCATTTTTACCTCTTTTAAACCAAACTTACACTTTTGTAGGTTGCCAGCAGCAGACGCCCTCTGCGTCAGCAGACTGGCCCTTCTGCTCGTGTGCAGGTGAGTTTGACCTGTCTTAAATATTCAGTGACACTTAACTGCATGAAATGTCAAATGGCTCACGATCTTTTTCTTGATTCCCAGCCTGTTGAGAGTCACAGCCCTGGGCTCTCCGCCTCTGGCTCGGCTCCTTCGCCTCTGGCTCCTTCGCCTCTGGCTCCTCTGTGCCCCCTCGCCCTGGTGTTCAGGTAAGTCTAATGTTTCTCTGAATGAGACATTGTGCCCTTGTTGCATTGTGTTTGACATATGTCTGTATATTGTTTCAGCAGCCTGGAGTTCGGCAGCGGTTACCTCTCTGGCTCCATGTGTGGGACGAGTCCCTGTTCTGGGAGGTATACCGGACCCTACACCAGAATACTGTTGGCCACATGTAAAACGGACACAATACTCTAAAGTGACTGTGCTCTCTTTCAGCTCTTGTGGACTTTGCTTCCCAACCTGCACCACGTGGACCAGGAGGTTTGGATGTACGTCTCTGGCTCAGACTCCATGCTGGTGACTACCCCCTTGACGTCTGCCTCTGCTGTCCGTGAGGTTGAGGAGACCCTGGAGCAGCGAACTGTAAGTCCCTATGCTGTGGGGTTTAACCATTCATTTGTTGTTTGAGAGTGACAGGTACAGGTAGGTATTGTCACAAGTTCTCAGGTGAGCAGTACTGTGTCTTTTTACTTGATAATGTCATTTTGAGTTTAAGAACACCTGCTTGTGCTCGCACTGGATCCAATGACCTTTTGGGACTACATTGGGTCCTGTCTCATGGAACAGTGACACTCTATGACGCCAGAGTTTACAGAATGCATTTATTCAAGACATACAGATGTCACAACCCTGCCTCTTTCTTCCTCTGTGCCTCAGGTATAAGCAAATCCCACATGAAAACACAGTAAGAGATATGTTGGAGTCCCTGACCAAACCTGGGAAGAACAGCTCTTAAGACTCGTCAAACCAGTCGCCATGAGACGCTTCTGACAAAGACTGAAGGTGCCAACCAAACATCATCTATTATTTATATTGGCTTATATGGATAAACAATTAAATTGTATTTTTTTTTTTTCCAACAGATACTGTTTGGAGGAGCAGGAATGAATGAATTGTGACCATTAACAAATAGGTGTAAATCATTATAAATCTAAATCTTCGGCTTCTGTGCAATAATATGTTTGTTAAAAGTCCGCTGGACTGCATTACCCATGATGCACCTGTTAATATTGTAGTTCTAGAAAGGCCGTGGCCCGCGAATTCATTTTACCGCATTACAGTGTTAGGAGCGGAGCCTCATGTTCGCAGGTCATCCTACCCAATCTTGTGTGTATGAGTCCTGTGTGCGTTCATGCGATCTAAGTATTGTTTGTAATTGGTTACGAATGCTGTATTTAGCCAGTTTATGTTACGAATGTGTATTCCTATCATGCGATGTGCTCCATGTGCAATTACTACATAACAACGCCTCAGTTGTCTCCATCCATGGGCCATCCCATACCAGTAGCTCATATTCTTCACTGCATCTGCCTGTAAATAGCGCATTTACTCATTTTGTACAGTTTTGTCCATTTGTTTATTATTACATTTATACGAACCCTTAAGGTTTACGTAGAAGTTATTTTATTGTGTTAGAGCGCCCCCCTGTGGTTCTTTGCGTTATAACATGCCATTTTTCCCCTGTTCATTCATTGTATGGCTTAGTGGTGTTTCTGGTTTTGCTAATATACATATATACTTTGTCTCTCTTTCAGATAACCACACACACACACCCACATATACACACATCTACATGGGGATACACCACCGCAAACTCTGTGTAACAATCAACCCCTCGATGTCATTTGCTCCCTCCTCCTGAAATAAACATCCCTGAACTGTACGAGTGAAGTCTGCCTGTTCCTTCTGACCGAGGACAACTCAGTTGAAGACGGATCCGTAATCAGTGCATGCCAGACGCACACAGTACCTTACAATGTTGTAATTTAATGTTGTTGTTTTTTTGTTCCCTCTTCCAGCAGTCAAAACTGTTCTCTGAAAACATTGTCCAGACGCCTACCTGTGAAACTTTTTCCAAAATTCACCCCTCTTGGACGAATGAGAGACTACGCAGTCTGCCTTCCAACTGAGTTTATTTGCACGTGATTGTAAGTCATTTTAGCATATATTTTATGAAAAAAATGTAATCTATGCCAAAAAAAAATAAAAATCTTAGAATTCAATGGAAAATGGATGAGTTAATGACTAAATGACACACCACCAACTCACATACTATACTCAACACATCAATCATCTTGAGTTTGTACTGATGGCATGGCTTCAGTTGACATGTGGTTTTCTGGTGATATTCTGACAGAAACACTGCCACAAATTAATCACTGTAATTGTGTGTTGTTAAATGCTGTTAAATGTTTTTTTTGTTGTTGTTTTTTAGGCTTCAATGACCATGGCAAAGCAAACAGAGGGTGATTAAAAGAAGTCTTTTAGATGTCAGTTAAGAATTCTGTGCAAGATGGGACAGATGGAACAAAATGAGCGATTCCACATGATGGCTTCTCATGTGGCTCATGGTGAGTGTTTGGGGTGAATGATGCATGCATGGTGTATGTGAACAAGAGTAAATTAAAGGCAACAGAGTTAAGTCTTGTGCTCACAGGAGTCGGTCAGTAGACCGCACTAACATGTGAAAATGACTTAAGACTTAACATTTCTCTTCAAATGTTTTTTTCAGTGCAGTAGAAGGATGGATGTTTCTGGACAGAAGAGTGAGATGCCTCCATAAGAACACTGCAAGGTTTGTTGAGTAGCTCTTAAGGAGAATTCTGTTGAATTCTATTTTATGTTCATTCCAGACAGATTAAAATTAAGGTATGGTGAAATATTCAAACTTGCTTATAAAGGTCAAGGATATTTGAATTAAAATCATGTATTGTTTTTCCCAGCAGCACTTTCATTTGATCCTTAATTGTCTATTGCAGTATAGAAGTGGACCCTACTGTCACCTGTTGGAGATGCCCCTGAAGCTAACACAGGATGAAGATGAAGAGCCTAACTGTCGTCATCATGATGCAAATGCTGGAGTTATCAGATATCTGGTAGGTTTAGTGTCGGTGCTCGCTGGTTTAGTAGCTTTTAAAAACATTTTCTTTTACATTTGTGCAGTAATGTGTAATTGAATAGATCCTGTTTTAAGATGAGGAATATTCATCGTGTTTTCGCGGTATTACAGTATCATTTGGTTGTTGATCTACATCAGACGATATAGATAAGAGATGTGTCTTGCTGACCACGTCTGGGAAGAACAGTTGTTAAGATGCGTCACACCACCCAAAGACTGTCTGAAGTTACTGCGTAAACCTGTCAAAGTAATACATCACCATGTTCTGTGCAGTAGTGCGTACTGTGCCTGAGACTTAGTACCTGCACACTCAATGTAGCTCAATAGACCTAGCCCACATACAGAAACTGTAAGAGCCGTTTACCGTTTCAGTGTAGCTAGCTCCTCCCTTCAGATATATTAGGCAGTGTCCACCAGCAAGCTGACCAGAACCGAAGAGGCGGCTCGGATGAGCAGCGAAACGTCTTCACTCTTACAACTTTTGGTCCTTTTGACAGATTTGACTTTTTGCTTTTAGTATGGATCAGACCTAGACCACTGAGGGATTACACACATATATTGTCTAATGTAGAACAGCTTATTATACTGTTTCTTTTTTCCTTTAACAGATAATGTTCTGGAAAGAAGAGCAGAAATGAATACAACTGTGACCATTTACAAGTTACTGTAAGTCATTTTGCAATATTATATTTTATAACAATATTTCAAATCAAGTTGATATAAGTGGGGCATTATGTGATTTCTGATGAACTCTAAAATGTTTACCCCCCATAAATTAAATCTAGTCTTAACTAGGCCTGTAAACGTTAAATATAACTACTGTTTATATCTGTTGGGATCATATTGTGGATGGTGTGTTTTAAGAGCAATAATCGGTATCACCAGCAGAGGGTGCTTGGTGCTTTCACCCACAGTAGCTGTAGCCTGGGCAGAAGTAGTACCGTCTGAGTGAGCGCAGAGCAGGCATCAACTGAGTTTTATTATTATCTTTTCCAGATATTCATCATGATGGCAGAGGATGTGTTTGACTCATTAAAGGTACCAGCCAGTTGGATGAGAAGAAACAACCAGACCCTCCTCCAAAAACAGGGCCAGAGGAAGAATCTCTATGCACCACTCCACCATTTTACCTTCTCCATTCAGGACCTGACCAGAGCCAACAAACACTCAAGAGGGAACACTGAGGAGAGTTTAAAATCTGAGTCCCACGAGGGTGAGAGAGGTGTTCAAGTCTCACTTCTGTGAAGAAGGAGCAGTGCCATGGCAGCCCGCAGAGTACTCATGTCCACCACAGGACTGACCCACAACGGCTCTTTTAGGAGCCACGAAGTGAACTATAAAGAGCTTAACATTTTACAATCTAGGCTTATGATTCATTATATTTATTCACTTAGCAAATATTATACTACCTGCATTTTAAGATTGTATATTTTTGTGCTGTTCTTTGTTTCTTGTTTGCTGGTAATGTCTGCCAGGACTGGGCTGCTGACTGTAGCTTCAGGTTCATCATAACCAGCCAGGCAACTTATTTTAATGAAACCAAAGGTATTTTAACATGTGTTGGGGTGGGGGGTTCTCTGGTTGTGTTTATTGATGTGTTGGGGTTGGGTTGTTTGGCTGTGGGGTGGTTGGGTGGGTTTGGTGGGTGGGACTGATTTTAATGCACTGTAAAGCACTTTGTGTTACATTTTTCTTGTATGAAAAGCGCTTTATAAATAAAGTTTGTTGTTGTTGTTGTTGTTGTTATAACATGTACATTCAAGACTGGCCCTAATTACCAGGTTACACAGGGAAATGAATAAACATACAGATTAATTTAACTCTTGTCTATGCTTTTTTGATGTTTTATCTATGGTCTTGAATTGGTAAATTAAGTAAGCTTTTAGATATGTAACTATGGTATACATTGTGTTAACAATTACTGATATTACCCCTTACAAACTACACAGTAGTAGAAAAATGGTGCATGATGTAAAAAGTCATAAACGTTTCATAATAAAATTTACACATTTTATTTTACAACAGCATCAAAATTTTGCAACAACAAATATTAACAAAAAAAGATAATTTTATAAACCATTTAGGACCTTGCCTGGAGGAGGGGTGTGGGAAGTGAGGGACCATATGAAGTAAAGGAGAAAGGAGGCTCTGTTTCCTCCCCTGCAGCCTACACGGTAGGCTCCAAAGGTTTCAAATTTAAAGGAAATAGTGTTTTTATATAATAATTAGTGAATGGTAAATTTTACAAAATCATTACAATGAGGTGGCACCTTCTGCAGGAGAGGAAGCAGAGACAAGAAAAAGTGCTCATCCTCGGACTGAGCATGAAGAGGAGGAGGAGGTCTGTTCTGGAGTGCTGCCAGCAGCTCCCTCTCGAAGCTGGAGGGCGACAACACCAGGGACCTCTTCTTCGCTCTCCTCTTCGGTGGCCTACAAAACAAAGTGTTATGAGAATGACGTTTAAACACAAGTTAATGGATATAGGTTGAAAAACAAACAGTACATATGTACATTTACTGGAAAATTGAAGGCCGAAGTTGCACATTCAAATTCACAACAACCTCATATATATATATATATATATATATATATATATATATATATATATATATATATATATATATATATATATATATATATATATATATATATATATATATATATATATATATATATATATATCTGAACTACCAGTAGTTCAGATTTGTCCTCTATGGTGGACATATGTAAACCTGAATATATCCAACCCAGTGCATACTACTGAAGTAACTCCTTTTGACATCTACAGAGGACATTTAGAGCTTTTCAATGATACCAAATGTGAAGGGGTGGGGCTTTGGTACCTTTCTTTTTTCATCAAGGAAAATGGTGTCCGTCGCTGCAAGCACATTTTATGGGAAGAGGAGAAGTATATGCATTTTACTTTTTATTGAGCAAATTTTCGCTTCAAATGTTGGTGGCATATTTAATGTAAGTCTTTTAACAACACATTTAAACATTGTCTAATTAATTTTAATAGTTTTTTTGCGTAATATTTAAGTGTTTAAAAAATGTCCTCTGTAGTGGACATTTGCAGTTATTTCCTCCATTTTGTTGTGTTTTTTCAAATGTTCTATTTTTTCACATTGACGTTCCAGAGTATGAGAAAAAAGTGATCTCTTGTGGAGAGTCAGGCCCCTCTTGACCAAAGTAAGGCAAGGATGTCTAAATCTGCCTAGAACAGGAAAATTGTGCATTGACGAGCAAATGGTTCCATTTACTGGTCTCTGCCCAGTGCGCCAGTATGTACCAGTTAAAATATACCCAACTGGACTGGAGGTGTTTGTCCAAATGGCTTGGTCTTGGACTTTGTACTCTACCAAGGCAAGACTACTTTCAGAGATACAGGAGGAAAGGGCGTTGAAGAACAAGCTGTTCTTCATTTGGCAGAGTCTGTTCCCCAAGAAACCCACCTGTTCTTTGACAGGTTCTATACTTCAGTCAACCTCCTCGACACCCTGATGAGAAAAGGACTGACAGGAACTGGAACCCTCTGGAATAACAGGGTTCCAAAGGAGTGCAAGATCATAGGGGATAAGTCCTTCAAAAAGAAAGGAAGAGGGACATCAGAGATGGTAGTTAGACGAAACCCTCCTGAACTTGCTGTCATAAAGTGGTTGGACAACAAGTCCGTTGTCATGGGATCCTCTGCCTATGGCACTGAACCTCAGAACACACGCAGAAGATGGTCCAAGAAAGAGAAAAGGTTTGTACAGGTGTCAAGGCTACTGGCAATCGCTGAGTACAACACCAACATGGGTGGCGTGGGCTCGGTTGACCGAATGTTGACTTTCTACAGGATAGCCTCTCGCACTCGGAAATGGACAGTGTGTGTAGTAATTCCGCTTTTTTCACTTGGCAATCACCAACTCATGGCTTCAGTATGAGAGTGACTGACAGTTTCTGGGGGGAAAAAAACACTCAAGTTTCTTGACTTCAAACTGCTCCTTGGTGAAGAGTTGATTAACCGGGCTCAAGCAGGAATCATAAGAGACAGCGAAGATGAACACACTCCAACACGTCAAAAGTGGAAATGGCAGCCAAATGCAGCTATGAGACACTATGGTGCCATCCATCTTCCAGAGATGGTGAATGAAACACATGCATAAAGGTTTTGGACATCTGCTTGCAAGAGCAAAACATATGTGATGTGCACAAAGTGCAAAGTATTCCTTTGTGTTTCCAAGAAGGGGAATTGCTTTTTCAAGTATCAGAGCAAATAAGCACAATAACAAAGCAAAATAAAACAAACAAAAGTTATAATTGACAGTTATGTGGATGTTAAACATATTTTTATGTTGACTTTTTGATATTTTCTTTGGCACTAATTGATTGCCATCAAGGGTCACTTTCAAATGTATGGCGTTCCGATGTCCACTGTGGTGGACACATGATATCTAGAAAATAAAAACTTTTTTGTGATTCTCCCCCTCTCTCCGTATATATGTATCTATTTATAGAGAGGGAGAGAGAGAGAGAATCAATCAAAAACAAGCTCAGGAGGAGCGCAGCAAATTCACCTGCAACATACAGCACATTTGTTTGTTTCAAAAAATAATGTCTACAGATTTAGTAAAGATAAGGATTCCCTTTTGTTCCTCTTTTTAAAAAACCTTAAATCTTTTTAACCTCAAGAATGCATCTGCAGAGCTGACATAATAATTGAATAAACAGTTAAAACCCAAAAGGCGTTGACCTTGGTGTGGCTTAGGGCAATTCAAGGTCAGCGCCCGCTGCAGGCTTGCCCGCAGCTCTATATACGTGTTGTGCAGGGGGCCAGTGCTTGTGTAACCAGTGAGGATCGAGCCGCTGCCGCTTATGTATATCCGCAGCCGCAGCTCTAGATCCCCCCTGTGGGGATCGAACCCGCTTATTGGTAATTTGCCTGCGGACTCGGGGTGACACTGCGCTAAGCGCTACTGTGTCACCCGAACACTTCAATTACATTCGAATTTATATAAAGGGTCCGAACAGTCCCCTTCCTTCAGTTATGGTGCCACTATTTTTATTGACTTCAAAATTCAAAGGTCTATTCAAACCAGACTCTGTTGATTACAAGTATGTGTGTGTTTGTGTTTGCAGGCTTGGACATTGACTTTTAAAATATCACATTATTTCTTTTTTTTTTCTTTGGAACAATCCCATGAGTCTTTGCGCGAGCGGCGCCAAGTTCACGTTCTTCCGGGAGTGTGCTGCGGATAGCGCCCTCCCAAATCCTCTCAGAGCCACATGGGGAAGCTGTCACCGTCAAGTGTCTGGACTTGTTTCTTTGCTAGCGGTAAGTTTAAATGTATTCTTTGTTTTTGCTGTTAAAAGCGTTGTAGACTTAAAGCACACGTTTTATTGTCAGTCCCATGTAGCTGTTGCAAAAATAGGCCTCTTCGGGACTTGTTATTAGAAAGAAATGATTTGACAACAAACTTGCACATTATGGCAACTTGTGTAATGCGCCGTGTGTAATGTATTTGTAGCGTGTATTTGGTGACGATAAGAGCAGAGCGTTGACGCTAGTGTGGTGTATTCATATTTGTCTATGATACATTTATTGTATGAGCTGTATGAGTTGTTTGATTACGTAATTACGTGCTACGCACCGGCAATGCATGCTGGGCGGTCAACAGTAAACATGGTCTTACCGCACACAGTTGTCCCGCGTACTTATTACAATTCAGACTAAGAATTGCACATGGTGTCAGAAGTGCTGTGTAGTTTGTAAGATTATACTCCGCCAGAAGTGCCGAAAAGGGAAGAAGGTGGACAGAAAATGTCAAACGACGATGGAAACAATCAGCCGAGGGCAGGAGTTAGCATCGCGGCTAGCACTCCCAGCGCTACGTTTAGCATCCAGCCACCGGAGCCCTTTGATTTTTCAAAACCCCACGAATGGACAAAATGGGTCCGTCGTTTCGAAAGATTTCGCCAGGCAAGTAATCTGTCTGCGAGTTCTGAGGAAAATCAAGTGAACACTCTCATATACTGCATGGGAGATGAAGCAGATGACGTCCTGAGAGGACTAAAGTTAAGTGATGCAGACCAACGAAACTTTGCTAAAGTGAGAGACGGCTTCCAAAACTTTTTCATAGTCAGGAAAAACGTGGTATATGAGCGCGCACGTTTCAATATGCGCAAACAAGAGCCTAATGAGACTGTCGATGCATTCGTAACTGCTTTACATGCGTTAGCGGAGCACTGTAAATACGGACTGCTCCACGATGAGCTAATAAGAGACAGAATAGTAGTGGGCTTGGCCGACACGAGGCTGTCTGAGCGCATGCAGATGGAAAAAGACTTGGACTTGGATAAAGCTATTAATATGGCCAGACAGTCAGAAGAAATCAAAAAGCAGCAGTCAGCTCTGAGAAGTGAAACGACTGTGATGCAAGTAAATGCAAACGCTACTGACAGAGTGATGAAAAAGCACGACAAAACAAAGTCCACCAAATTAAAAAATAAAACTGTCAAAGCATATTATAACAAGAACCAAAGTAACAAATGCTACAAATGTGGAGGCTCGCCACATCCAAAACACGAGTGCCCTGCAAATGATGCAAAATGCCATTTATGTGGAAAAAAGGGTCATTATCAGCGTGTCTGCAGGCAAAGTAAAACTGTACAAAGTATTGAGGAGGAAGAGGAGCAAGGATTCTTCCTAGGCTCAGTTACCAGTGACATACAGCCATGGACAGCCAACATACTAGTGAAAGACACTGAAATTACTTTCAAACTAGATACGGGAGCGGATGTGACTGTAATAGCTGACTCAGACTTGTCAAAGATTTTCATATCAGGACAAAGACCAGTTTTGCAGCAGCCAGAAAAACCTTTGTTAGGACCTGGAAAAACACCACTTGATGTCGCAGGGTTTACAAAGCTTCAGCTCAACTACGGAGCAAAACACACAACAGAGAAGGTCTATGTTGTCAAAAACCTGAGCACTCCACTGCTAGGCTTGCCCGCCATTACAGCTCTTGGCCTGCTAGTGCGAGTGGATGCTGTTTCTATGGACACTCTGAAAGCAACTTATCCTAAACTTTGCAATGGTCTTGGTGAAGTGCAGCAGGCCTATCACATAAAACTCAAACCAAACGCAGTGCCGTATTCGCTAAAAACTCCAAGAAGGATTCCTCTGCCTCTGATGGGAAAGGTTAAAGAGGAACTTCAAAGAATGGAAAAACTAGGTGTCATTACCCGAGTTGAGGAACCAACGGATTGGTGTGCTGGCATGGTTGTCGTTCCAAAGAAAAACAGTTCTAGGCTGAGACTTTGCATAGACTTTACAGGACTAAATGAGTTTGTCTGCAGGGAAAAATATGTGCTTCCGTCCGTGGAACAAAGTCTTGGAATGCTTGCAGGAGCCAAAGTGTTTAGCAAATTAGATGCTAACATGGGTTTCTGGCAAATCCCCTTGTCAGATGAATCAGCCAAACTCACCACCTTCATCACACCTTTCGGGCGGTTTCATTTTAATCGCCTACCTTTTGGGATCAACTCAGCACCCGAACACTTTCAGCGCACAATGGCCGAGGTCATTGAGGGACTTGAAGGAGTGGTTTGTCACATAGATGATGTGTTGGTGTGGGGACGTGACCAACAGGAGCATGATACCCGTCTCCATGCTACACTGCAAAGATTGGAAAAAGCAGGCATAACGCTGAATGTTGAAAAGTGTGATCTTTCCCAGAGTAAAGTAACTTTCTTAGGTCACATTATAGCAAATACAGGTATCAGCCCAGACCCAAAGAAAACAGAGTCAATCACAGAAATGACAGAGCCATCTAATGTGTCAGAGTTACGCAGTTTTTTGGGCATGGTGAATCAAGTGGGCAAGTTTATTCCTCATTTAGCTGAAAAAGACAAAGCTCTGCGAGATCTTCTTTCCAAAAAGAACGCATGGTATTGGGGAATAGACCAAGCTAGAGCTTTCCAAACATTAAAAGATGCTCTGACATCACCTCCAGTGCTGGGAATGTATGACCCCAACAGAGACACTAAAGTATCAGCAGATGCTTCATCCTATGGTCTGGGAGGTGTTCTTTTGCAGCTGTGGGAAGAAGGATGGCGACCAGTGGCCTATGCATCAAGGTCCCTTTCTCCTACAGAACAACGATATGCACAAGTGGAAAAAGAGGCATTGGCTTCTACATGGGCGTGTGAGCGATTCCGTGATTTTCTGATTGGTAAACATTTTTGTCTTGAAACAGACCACAAACCTCTCGTTTCCTTACTGGGAGGGCAAGCTCTGGATCTCTTGCCACCTAGGATCCAGCGGTTCAGAATGAGACTAATGCGTTACTCATACAATGTGCAGTATGCCCCTGGAAAGTCGCTCTGGACAGCAGATACTTTGTCACGCTCGCCTCTGAAAGCACCTATGATCAAAGCAGACAAAGAGCTAATGGTAAGCACAGACATATATGTGGACAGTATTGTAACAAATCTACCTGTTAGTTCATCATATATGCAAACACTGAAAGAACAACTGAAATTGGACAGTGTGTGTTCTCGCGTTATGGACATGTGCACCCAAGGCTGGCCAGAACATGTTAAACAAGAGCCTTTACTGAAAAACTACTGGACTGACCGAGCCACACTCACTGTTAAAGACGGCCTTTTGCTAAAAGATACACGTCTTGTCATTCCTTCAGCAATGAGAAATCAGGTGCTGGAGAAAATACATGAAGGACATCAAGGTGTGGTAAAATGTAAAGCTCGTGCACGCCAAACTGTGTGGTGGCCCGGGCTGAGTCAACAAATCTCTGAGATGGTACTCAAATGCAGAACATGTATTCAAGAAAGACACAACAGCAGTGAGCCACTCATGCCGACGGAATACCCTGTCCGCCCATGGCAGAGAGTGGGTACAGACCTTTTCGAGCTAAGAGGAAAAACGTATCTTCTTGCTGTTGACTACTACTCTAGATATGTTGAGATTGCTTTGTTAAACAAAACGAAATCAAGCGATGTTATTACTCACCTGAAATCATTTTTTGCCCGTCATGGTATCCCAGAAGTCCTTATGTCTGATAATGGGCCACAGTATTCATGTCAAACTTTCACAGAATTTGCAGCAACGTATGGCTTTAAGCACATCACAAGCAGCCCCAAGTTTCCGCAAAGTAACGGAGAAGCAGAACGTGCTGTACAGACTGTTAAGAATCTCCTGAAAAAAGCAGCGGATCCCTATCTAGCTCTTCTTGCCTACAGAGCTACACCACTGCAATCCGGATACAGCCCCGCAGAACTATTAATGGGCAGACGTCTACGTACAACACTGCCGACACTTCCATCGCAGCTGGAGCCTACACTGCCGGACAGCACAGCGCTCGCTGAGAAGGAAAGGGAAAAGAGGAGAATGGACATGGCAAACTTTAACAAGCGTCACCGTGCAAAACCCCTAAGCAGCCTGTCCCCTGGAGAGCAAGTTTGGGTGACTGATGCCAAAACACCAGGCACTGTTATTGAAAATCATTCTACACCCAGATCATACACAGTGGAATTACCACAAGGGACTGTGAGGCGTAATCGCATGCATTTGATTCCTTTACAATCACCAGTGCATGTAAATACTGATTTGCCTGTAATGCAGAATCCTGTAGATACAACTTCCAGTTTGATTCCTTCTACACCTGTTAACACTGATGGTGTCAGAACCAAGTCAGGGAGAGCAATTGTTAAACCTAAAAAGTTAGATCTGTGAACAAAGAGAAAAAAAAAAAAAAAATGTTATTCAACTGTGATGTTTTGTTTTATAGAGCACAGTAAAAACTAAAGGTTGTGAAAAAAAAAAAAGAAGTTAAATACAGGGTATTATTGTTGTATTATTGGTATTGCCAGATGTTTGTATGGCTTTGAGAAATATTTAAAAGGTAGACCAGTCCTAAGTTTTGCTTTCTAAAAAGAAAATGTTTTCTTTATTTTAAAAAGGGAGATGTGGTGTATTCATATTTGTCTATGATACATTTATTGTATGAGCTGTATGAGTTGTTTGATTACGTAATTACGTGCTACGCACCGGCAATGCATGCTGGGCGGTCAACAGTAAACATGGTCTTACCGCACACAGTTGTCCCGCGTACTTATTACAATTCAGACTAAGAATTGCACAGCTAGCGCTACTGTTTATGATGCCTAGCTACTATAATAAGTACAATATTGCGTGTTAATGTGGACTGTTGTGGCGTCCCTGTCCACTAAATTGACGTAGTAATGCCTCTGCTATAATGTGTGCTTTTGGGCAGCTGTGCACAGTTGGACACATTGCGTTTGGAGCGGTATTACCATTATAAGAGTCCGCCTTCCTTTCTTATTTCCAAGTTAAGGGATCATTTGCTTCGTAACGATTTGCACATGCTATTACAGCACGGAAAGGATGAAGTTTATTTAGTTAATAGTAAGTTGTTAATGATAATATGACAATAATCTATAATGATTTATGAATGAAATACTTAAAATCCGGCATGAAATGAATGGCAAAATTGCTTTCTGGCGGATTTGTAGTCAGTGCAATGCCTAAAATTGTACATGTGATTGTTAAAAAAACAATAACAAAAATAATAATAAATAATACAATAAATAATAATCATAACTTGATAGCAAATATTTAATAACAGCAGCTATACTATACTGCGATTAGTATTGTTCCAGGGCAGTTTATAGGGGTTAAATAATGTGCAAGCACAAGTATGTAATACTAGGACTATTACTTAGTACTGTTCCTGGGCAGTGTACAGGGGTAGTCTGGAGTGAGTGAATGTTGTGCTCACTTGCTAATGTATAAGGATTATTTGTACTATTACAAAGTTAGTTTGTAAATATAAGTCAGTGTTTATGTGTGTTTCCTTTCAGAATATGTACGCATAACCTGATCAGGATCAGGAGATGTTGGCGGAGGCCGCTGCCTTTGGACGGGAGAACGTAGGTAATCCTGATGACCTGCTCCTGGTGCTGGCTCGCTGCAAGCTTCAGATGGAGAAGTACCAGGGCCAAAGGTTCCGGTGGCTGCTGGAGCATTCCCCGGGGTATAGTGTGTATCTGACCCTCAGCTTTTCCGGAGAGGAGGAGAGGGACAACCCGCTGTCGACCGATAAGCATCTGTTCCTCAAGTCCATCTCCAAGAGATGACAAAAAAGGTGGAGATGTACAAGAGGAAACAGACCGTGCGGCGGGAGGCAGAGCTGAAGAGGAAGCATGCCCATGGTGTGACTTGAAACTAGCCTTGCAGACACCTCCAACTCTGGGTCTGCCTGACCCAGCTCGACCTTTCACTCAGACAGTGGATGAATGTGATGGATGCATGGTTTCTGTTCTCCTTCAGAAACATGGGGGTACCCTTCGTCCCGTCGCTTACTTTTCTGCTAAGCTTGACCCTGTTGCTGCTGGTCTGCCCCGGTGTTTACGTGCTGTTGCCGCAGCTGAGAAGGCTGTTTTAGCATCACGTGACCTCGTGGGTTACTCTGACCTCACTTTGTTGGTACCACATGCTGTTTCTCTGATCTTGCTTGAACAGAAAACCTCTCACTTGTCCACTGCTCGCTGGTTGAGGTACAATACCATTCTTTTGGAGTTGCCAAATGTCAAAGTTAAAAGGTGTGCTCAACTAAACCCTGCAACTCTGCTGCCCATTGAAGGGGATGGCGAGCCACACTGCTGTGTGTCAGAGATAGATTTGGTATGTGCTTCTCGCTTTGATTTGCAGGAAGAGCCTTTAACTAACCCTGATTTGATTTTGTATGTAGATGGATCTGCATCCCGTGACACAAACACCGGCAGAAATAGGGTGGGATTTGCTGTGTGTTCTGACCATGACACAGTGGTTTCAGGACCCCTGCCCTCACACTATTCTGCACAGACTGCAGAATTGGTGGCACTAACTAAAGCTTGTGAATTTGCAGCTGGACAATCTGTGACCATCTACACTGTGCGTTATGCTTTTGGCGTGTGTCATGATTGGGCGGGTCTGTGGAGACACCGCAAATTTTTGAAATCTGATGGTAAACCTATTTTGAATGCTTCCCAGGTTGCTGACCTCTTGGAGGCAATTCTGTTGCCTTCGGAGGTGGCTATTTGCAGATGTCACGCTCACACTAACTCCAATGACCCCGTCTCTTTAGGTAACAGGCGAGCAGATGCAGCTGCGAAGGCTGCGTCCTATCAGTCTGAGACAACACACTCTCTGTGTCTTGCTTCTTCTTCCACTAATGTTGACATTCCTTCATCTTTATCAGCTATGCAGAGTTTCACAACACCATCTGAAATCGCCCTGTGGACTAAACATGGGGCTGTGAAGCGAGAGGGCATCTGGCTTGGCCCTGACAACAAGCCTTGCCTACCCAAAGACTTTTTCAGGCACATGGCAGTACTTTCTCATGGTCGTGACCACGCCTCAGAGGGGGCAATGGTTGATCTGGTCACACAAAATTGGTTCACAAAGGGCTTCTGTGCTTATGCGCAGAAGTTTTGTCAGTCGCGTGCTATTTGTTTGGCACACAATCCAGGTAGGACTAAACCAATCCCGCAAGCAGCGCACCCACCACCAAATCGACCGTTTGGACACATCCAAATGGATTTCATTGAACTCACTCCGTGTGAAGGTTAAAGCTGCCCTGCCAACGGCAGCTGAGGCTGTACTGCACAATATCCGAGTGGGAGATTCTATTCTGGTCAAGGAAACCAGACGCAAACATTGGCACTCGCAACGCTGGGTGGGACCTTACGTGGTTCTCCTCATCACCGACACGGCAGTGAAAGTTGCAGAGCGGGGCACCTGGATTCACGCTTCGCATTGCCGGGTTGTCCCATCTCCACTCGAGGAACCATCGTGTGACCCTGGCGAGGGCTGCACCACCGCTCCCGAGCAACAAGGGGTAGACTCAAACGCTGCCCCCATCACTGAGACCGGACCAGACCCTTTGGCGGGTCCCAGCGGACGCAAGCCACGAGGGAGACCTCCTGGTTCACGGACACGACTCCGCATTCCTGAACCTACTGACCGTGTGCTGAGGCCTCGTGGTAATCGGAAGTGACTCATTGATCTCCCATCGTACATCCACGGGTATTGTTTTGCTTTATATGGCTCCTGAGCCTGCTGCTGCTTCTCCCTCTCTCAGGGGGGGAGTCTTGAGGGTTAAATGTTTGAAACGTTTTAAATGGACTGCTGCAAGCCCCCTCACAGTACTTGGGTATGCATTTGTGTTTTCTGTGGTGCTGACAACGTTCATCCTATGGCTCATGTATGCTCCAGGCTTCCACTCTGTATCTATTCGCAATAAATGCAATCTGCCAGAGGATGATACCGCCTGGTTAGAAGCCCTGATGAAGTCGTACAATCATTCTACCCCATACTCTCTAAATTACTGGTACCAATATGCAAAGGATGTGGCAGACAGTCACAATCGGTCTGAATGCTATGTCTGTACACACCTCCCTTTAGCAGCCGCTAATCCTCATGTGTTACCTCTGCCGGTGCCGAATATCTCTCTGATCATGCCAGAAACTCCGGTGTCACGGCTTTCTTCAAAAACTGTCTGTTAAAAGCTATGCGTCAAATAGTGAGTTCCCATTTTGTCCAAAATCAATACGACATTGAGGCTGTTGTGTATCCACCTGATCCCGATTATGTTTCTGATTCTGACGATGACTCGTTTGTTACACAACTTATGCTCCAGATGAGCAGAATTCAACCTCAGTGAGTTCCATTCCATGTTCTGGGTGGCGGCTGATGGCGCGGACGCGTCCAGCAATGGCTTGGGCATGGAGTGGGCTGCTGAGCATTTTGATTAAACAAAAAAAAATTATAAAATAAGAAAAGAGAAAAAAAAAAGAAAACTTTAATGATGTGTGTAATTTAAATCAATATTATCAATCAGGTTGTATTTTCTCTTCTATGTGTTCCATAATCAGTATGAATACAACAGTTATGTTATTCCTGTGATTTTATTTTGATCAGGTGTTCTTTCTTCTGAAATGTTTTATTCAGGGATGATTTTGGGTACATGTTTTCATGTTTTTCCATGTGTGATTTTGAAATAAAGATTTAAGTTGAGTTGATTAAAAATAAATGTGATTTATTATAATCAAAAGGGGGGAATTGTTATGGCTTTCTTTAGCATAAATGTTTATTTGTATTATTATGGACCATTTTGACCTAGCCTTCATAATACTATCTGTTATGTATGTTATGATGTTATGTCTTTTCTGTGTGTCTAGCGGCCTCCAGCCACTTCGATTAGACCAAACTGGCAAGATTGTTTTGGTGCTATAAATACTCTGTATTGTTTACATTTGTCAGCTGAGGGCGAGATGACACCGTTAGGGACACAGCTCTGTGACAATTTTTATCCCTTTTGCATTTTTACCTCTTTTAAACCAAACTTACACTTTTGTAGGTTGCCAGCAGCAGACGCCCTCTGCGTCAGCAGACTGGCCCTTCTGCTCGTGTGCAGGTGAGTTTGACCTGTCTTAAATATTCAGTGACACTTAACTGCATGAAATGTCAAATGGCTCACGATCTTTTTCTTGATTCCCAGCCTGTTGAGAGTCACAGCCCTGGGCTCTCCGCCTCTGGCTCCTTCGCCTCTGGCTCCTTCGCCTCTGGCTCCTCTGTGCCCCCTCGCCCTGGTGTTCAGGTAAGTCTAATGTTTCTCTGAATGAGACATTGTGCCCTTGTTGCATTGTGTTTGACATATGTCTGTATATTGTTTCAGCAGCCTGGAGTTCGGCAGCGGTTACCTCTCTGGCTCCATGTGTGGGACGAGTCCCTGTTCTGGGAGGTATACCGGACCCTACACCAGAATACTGTTGGCCACATGTAAAACGGACACAATACTCTAAAGTGACTGTGCTCTCTTTCAGCTCTTGTGGACTTTGCTTCCCAACCTGCACCACGTGGACCAGGAGGTTTGGATGTACGTCTCTGGCTCAGACTCCATGCTGGTGACTACCCCCTTGACGTCTGCCTCTGCTGTCCGTGAGGTTGAGGAGACCCTGGAGCAGCGAACTGTAAGTCCCTATGCTGTGGGGTTTAACCATTCATTTGTTGTTTGAGAGTGACAGGTACAGGTAGGTATTGTCACAAGTTCTCATGTGAGCAGTACTGTGTCTTTTTACTTGATAATGTCATTTTGAGTTTAAGAACACCTGCTTGTGCTCGCACTGGATCCAATGACCTTTTGGGACTACATTGGGTCCTGTCTCATGGAACAGTGACACTCTATGACGCCAGAGTTTACAGAATGCATTTATTCAAGACATACAGATGTCACAACCCTGCCTCTTTCTTCCTCTGTGCCTCAGGTATAAGCAAATCCCACATGAAAACACAGTAAGAGATATGTTGGAGTCCCTGACCAAACCTGGGAAGAACAGCTCTTAAGACTCGTCAAACCAGTCGCCATGAGACGCTTCTGACAAAGACTGAAGGTGCCAACCAAACATCATCTATTATTTATATTGGCTTATATGGATAAACAATTAAATTGTATTTTTTTTTTTTCCAACAGATACTGTTTGGAGGAGCAGGAATGAATGAATTGTGACCATTAACAAATAGGTGTAAATCATTATAAATCTAAATCTTCGGCTTCTGTGCAATAATATGTTTGTTAAAAGTCCGCTGGACTGCATTACCCATGATGCACCTGTTAATATTGTAGTTCTAGAAAGGCCGTGGCCCGCGAATTCATTTTACCGCATTACAGTGTTAGGAGCGGAGCCTCATGTTCGCAGGTCATCCTACCCAATCTTGTGTGTATGAGTCCTGTGTGCGTTCATGCGATCTAAGTATTGTTTGTAATTGGTTACGAATGCTGTATTTAGCCAGTTTATGTTACGAATGTGTATTCCTATCATGCGATGTGCTCCATGTGCAATTACTACATAACAACGCCTCAGTTGTCTCCATCCATGGGCCATCCCATACCAGTAGCTCATATTCTTCACTGCATCTGCCTGTAAATAGCGCATTTACTCATTTTGTACAGTTTTGTCCATTTGTTTATTATTACATTTATACGAACCCTTAAGGTTTACGTAGAAGTTATTTTATTGTGTTAGAGCGCCCCCCTGTGGTTCTTTGCGTTATAACATGCCATTTTTCCCCTGTTCATTCATTGTATGGCTTAGTGGTGTTTCTGGTTTTGCTAATATACATATATACTTTGTCTCTCTTTCAGATAACCACACACACACACCCACATATACACACATCTACATGGGGATACACCACCGCAAACTCTGTGTAACAATCAACCCCTCGATGTCATTTGCTCCCTCCTCCTGAAATAAACATCCCTGAACTGTACGAGTGAAGTCTGCCTGTTCCTTCTGACCGAGGACAACTCAGTTGAAGACGGATCCGTAATCAGTGCATGCCAGACGCACACAGTACCTTACAATGTTGTAATTTAATGTTGTTGTTTTTTTGTTCCCTCTTCCAGCAGTCAAAACTGTTCTCTGAAAACATTGTCCAGACGCCTACCTGTGAAACTTTTTCCAAAATTCACCCCTCTTGGACGAATGAGAGACTACGCAGTCTGCCTTCCAACTGAGTTTATTTGCACGTGATTGTAAGTCATTTTAGCATATATTTTATGAAAAAAATGTAATCTATGCCAAAAAAAAATAAAAATCTTAGAATTCAATGGAAAATGGATGAGTTAATGACTAAATGACACACCACCAACTCACATACTATACTCAACACATCAATCATCTTGAGTTTGTACTGATGGCATGGCTTCAGTTGACATGTGGTTTTCTGGTGATATTCTGACAGAAACACTGCCACAAATTAATCACTGTAATTGTGTGTTGTTAAATGCTGTTAAATGTTTTTTTTGTTGTTGTTTTTTAGGCTTCAATGACCATGGCAAAGCAAACAGAGGGTGATTAAAAGAAGTCTTTTAGATGTCAGTTAAGAATTCTGTGCAAGATGGGACAGATGGAACAAAATGAGCGATTCCACATGATGGCTTCTCATGTGGCTCATGGTGAGTGTTTGGGGTGAATGATGCATGCATGGTGTATGTGAACAAGAGTAAATTAAAGGCAACAGAGTTAAGTCTTGTGCTCACAGGAGTCGGTCAGTAGACCGCACTAACATGTGAAAATGACTTAAGACTTAACATTTCTCTTCAAATGTTTTTTTCAGTGCAGTAGAAGGATGGATGTTTCTGGACAGAAGAGTGAGATGCCTCCATAAGAACACTGCAAGGTTTGTTGAGTAGCTCTTAAGGAGAATTCTGTTGAATTCTATTTTATGTTCATTCCAGACAGATTAAAATTAAGGTATGGTGAAATATTCAAACTTGCTTATAAAGGTCAAGGATATTTGAATTAAAATCATGTATTGTTTTTCCCAGCAGCACTTTCATTTGATCCTTAATTGTCTATTGCAGTATAGAAGTGGACCCTACTGTCACCTGTTGGAGATGCCCCTGAAGCTAACACAGGATGAAGATGAAGAGCCTAACTGTCGTCATCATGATGCAAATGCTGGAGTTATCAGATATCTGGTAGGTTTAGTGTCGGTGCTCGCTGGTTTAGTAGCTTTTAAAAACATTTTCTTTTACATTTGTGCAGTAATGTGTAATTGAATAGATCCTGTTTTAAGATGAGGAATATTCATCGTGTTTTCGTAGTATTACAGTATCATTTGGTTGTTGATCTACATCAGACGATATAGATAAGAGATGTGTCTTGCTGACCACGTCTGGGAAGAACAGTTGTTAAGATGCGTCACACCACCCAAAGACTGTCTGAAGTTACTGCGTAAACCTGTCAAAGTAATACATCACCATGTTCTGTGCAGTAGTGCGTACTGTGCCTGAGACTTAGTACCTGCACACTCAATGTAGCTCAATAGACCTAGCCCACATACAGAAACTGTAAGAGCCGTTTACCGTTTCAGTGTAGCTAGCTCCTCCCTTCAGATATATTAGGCAGTGTCCACCAGCAAGCTGACCAGAACCGAAGAGGCGGCTCGGATGAGCAGCGAAACGTCTTCACTCTTACAACTTTTGGTCCTTTTGACAGATTTGACTTTTTGCTTTTAGTATGGATCAGACCTAGACCACTGAGGGATTACACACATATATTGTCTAATGTAGAACAGCTTATTATACTGTTTCTTTTTTCCTTTAACAGATAATGTTCTGGAAAGAAGAGCAGAAATGAATACAACTGTGACCATTTACAAGTTACTGTAAGTCATTTTGCAATATTATATTTTATAACAATATTTCAAATCAAGTTGATATAAGTGGGGCATTATGTGATTTCTGATGAACTCTAAAATGTTTACCCCCCATAAATTAAATCTAGTCTTAACTAGGCCTGTAAACGTTAAATATAACTACTGTTTATATCTGTTGGGATCATATTGTGGATGGTGTGTTTTAAGAGCAATAATCGGTATCACCAGCAGAGGGTGCTTGGTGCTTTCACCCACAGTAGCTGTAGCCTGGGCAGAAGTAGTACCGTCTGAGTGAGCGCAGAGCAGGCATCAACTGAGTTTTATTATTATCTTTTCCAGATATTCATCATGATGGCAGAGGATGTGTTTGACTCATTAAAGGTACCAGCCAGTTGGATGAGAAGAAACAACCAGACCCTCCTCCAAAAACAGGGCCAGAGGAAGAATCTCTATGCACCACTCCACCATTTTACCTTCTCCATTCAGGACCTGACCAGAGCCAACAAACACTCAAGAGGGAACACTGAGGAGAGTTTAAAATCTGAGTCCCACGAGGGTGAGAGAGGTGTTCAAGTCTCACTTCTGTGAAGAAGGAGCAGTGCCATGGCAGCCCGCAGAGTACTCATGTCCACCACAGGACTGACCCACAACGGCTCTTTTAGGAGCCACGAAGTGAACTATAAAGAGCTTAACATTTTACAATCTAGGCTTATGATTCATTATATTTATTCACTTAGCAAATATTATACTACCTGCATTTTAAGATTGTATATTTTTGTGCTGTTCTTTGTTTCTTGTTTGCTGGTAATGTCTGCCAGGACTGGGCTGCTGACTGTAGCTTCAGGTTCATCATAACCAGCCAGGCAACTTATTTTAATGAAACCAAAGGTATTTTAACATGTGTTGGGGTGGGGGGTTCTCTGGTTGTGTTTATTGATGTGTTGGGGTTGGGTTGTTTGGCTGTGGGGTGGTTGGGTGGGTTTGGTGGGTGGGACTGATTTTAATGCACTGTAAAGCACTTTGTGTTACATTTTTCTTGTATGAAAAGCGCTTTATAAATAAAGTTTGTTGTTGTTGTTGTTGTTGTTATAACATGTACATTCAAGACTGGCCCTAATTACCAGGTTACACAGGGAAATGAATAAACATACAGATTAATTTAACTCTTGTCTATGCTTTTTTGATGTTTTATCTATGGTCTTGAATTGGTAAATTAAGTAAGCTTTTAGATATGTAACTATGGTATACATTGTGTTAACAATTACTGATATTACCCCTTACAAACTACACAGTAGTAGAAAAATGGTGCATGATGTAAAAAGTCATAAACGTTTCATAATAAAATTTACACATTTTATTTTACAACAGCATCAAAATTTTGCAACAACAAATATTAACAAAAAAAGATAATTTTATAAACCATTTAGGACCTTGCCTGGAGGAGGGGTGTGGGAAGTGAGGGACCATATGAAGTAGAGGAGAAAGGAGGCTCTGTTTCCTCCCCTGCAGCCTACACGGTAGGCTCCAAAGGTTTCAAATTTAAAGGAAATAGTGTTTTTATATAATAATTAGTGAATGGTAAATTTTACAAAATCATTACAATGAGGTGGCACCTTCTGCAGGAGAGGAAGCAGAGACAAGAAAAAGTGCTCATCCTCGGACTGAGCATGAAGAGGAGGAGGAGGTCTGTTCTGGAGTGCTGCCAGCAGCTCCCTCTCGAAGCTGGAGGGTGACAACACCAGGGACCTCTTCTTCGCTCTCCTCTTCGGTGGCCTACAAAACAAAGTGTTATGAGAATGACGTTTAAACACAAGTTAATGGATATAGGTTGAAAAACAAACAGTACATATGTACATTTAATGGAAAATTGAAGGCCGAAGTTGCACATTCAAATTCACAACAACCTCATATATATATATATATATATATATATATATATATATATATATATATATATATATATATATATATATATATATATATATATATATATATATATATATCTGAACTACCAGTAGTTCAGATTTGTCCTCTATGGTGGACATATGTAAACCTGAATATATCCAACCCAGTGCATACTACTGAAGTAACTCCTTTTGACATCTACAGAGGACATTTAGAGCTTTTCAATGATACCAAATGTGAAGGGGTGGGGCTTTGGTACCTTTCTTTTTTCATCAAGGAAAATGGTGTCCGTCGCTGCAAGCACATTTTATGGGAAGAGGAGAAGTATATGCATTTTACTTTTTATTGAGCAAATTTTCGCTTCAAATGTTGGTGGCATATTTAATGTAAGTCTTTTAACAACACATTTAAACATTGTCTAATTAATTTTAATAGTTTTTTTGCGTAATATTTAAGTGTTTAAAAAATGTCCTCTGTAGTGGACATTTGCAGTTATTTCCTCCATTTTGTTGTGTTTTTTCAAATGTTCTATTTTTTCACATTGACGTTCCAGAGTATGAGAAAAAAGTGATCTCTTGTGGAGAGTCAGGCCCCTCTTGACCAAAGTAAGGCAAGGATGTCTAAATCTGCCTAGAACAGGAAAATTGTGCATTGACGAGCAAATGGTTCCATTTACTGGTCTCTGCCCAGTGCGCCAGTATGTACCAGTTAAAATATACCCAACTGGACTGGAGGTGTTTGTCCAAATGGCTTGGTCTTGGACTTTGTACTCTACCAAGGCAAGACTACTTTCAGAGATACAGGAGGAAAGGGCGTTGAAGAACAAGCTGTTCTTCATTTGGCAGAGTCTGTTCCCCAAGAAACCCACCTGTTCTTTGACAGGTTCTATACTTCAGTCAACCTCCTCGACACCCTGATGAGAAAAGGACTGACAGGAACTGGAACCCTCTGGAATAACAGGGTTCCAAAGGAGTGCAAGATCATAGGGGATAAGTCCTTCAAAAAGAAAGGAAGAGGGACATCAGAGATGGTAGTTAGACGAAACCCTCCTGAACTTGCTGTCATAAAGTGGTTGGACAACAAGTCCGTTGTCATGGGATCCTCTGCCTATGGCACTGAACCTCAGAACACACGCAGAAGATGGTCCAAGAAAGAGAAAAGGTTTGTACAGGTGTCAAGGCTACTGGCAATCGCTGAGTACAACACCAACATGGGTGGCGTGGGCTCGGTTGACCGAATGTTGACTTTCTACAGGATAGCCTCTCGCACTCGGAAATGGACAGTGTGTGTAGTAATTCCGCTTTTTTCACTTGGCAATCACCAACTCATGGCTTCAGTATGAGAGTGACTGACAGTTTCTGGGGGGAAAAAAACACTCAAGTTTCTTGACTTCAAACTGCTCCTTGGTGAAGAGTTGATTAACCGGGCTCAAGCAGGAATCATAAGAGACAGCGAAGATGAACACACTCCAACACGTCAAAAGTGGAAATGGCAGCCAAATGCAGCTATGAGACACTATGGTGCCATCCATCTTCCAGAGATGGTGAATGAAACACATGCATAAAGGTTTTGGACATCTGCTTGCAAGAGCAAAACATATGTGATGTGCACAAAGTGCAAAGTATTCCTTTGTGTTTCCAAGAAGGGGAATTGCTTTTTCAAGTATCAGAGCAAATAAGCACAATAACAAAGCAAAATAAAACAAACAAAAGTTATAATTGACAGTTATGTGGATGTTAAACATATTTTTATGTTGACTTTTTGATATTTTCTTTGGCACTAATTGATTGCCATCAAGGGTCACTTTCAAATGTATGGCGTTCCGATGTCCACTGTGGTGGACACATGATATCTAGAAAATAAAAACTTTTTTGTGATTCTCCCCCTCTCTCCGTATATATGTATCTATTTATAGAGAGGGAGAGAGAGAGAGAATCAATCAAAAACAAGCTCAGGAGGAGCGCAGCAAATTCACCTGCAACATACAGCACATTTGTTTGTTTCAAAAAATAATGTCTACAGATTTAGTAAAGATAAGGATTCCCTTTTGTTCCTCTTTTTAAAAAACCTTAAATCTTTTTAACCTCAAGAATGCATCTGCAGAGCTGACATAATAATTGAATAAACAGTTAAAACCCAAAAGGCGTTGACCTTGGTGTGGCTTAGGGCAATTCAAGGTCAGCGCCCGCTGCAGGCTTGCCCGCAGCTCTATATACGTGTTGTGCAGGGGGCCAGTGCTTGTGTAACCAGTGAGGATCGAGCCGCTGCCGCTTATGTATATCCGCAGCCGCAGCTCTAGATCCCCCCTGTGGGGATCGAACCCGCTTATTGGTAATTTGCCTGCGGACTCGGGGTGACACTGCGCTAAGCGCTACTGTGTCACCCGAACACTTCAATTACATTCGAATTTATATAAAGGGTCCGAACAGTCCCCTTCCTTCAGTTATGGTGCCACTATTTTTATTGACTTCAAAATTCAAAGGTCTATTCAAACCAGACTCTGTTGATTACAAGTATGTGTGTGTTTGTGTTTGCAGGCTTGGACATTGACTTTTAAAATATCACATTATTTCTTTTTTTTTTCTTTGGAACAATCCCATGAGTCTTTGCGCGAGCGGCGCCAAGTTCACGTTCTTCCGGGAGTGTGCTGCGGATAGCGCCCTCCCAAATCCTCTCAGAGCCACATGGGGAAGCTGTCACCGTCAAGTGTCTGGACTTGTTTCTTTGCTAGCGGTAAGTTTAAATGTATTCTTTGTTTTTGCTGTTAAAAGCGTTGTAGACTTAAAGCACACGTTTTATTGTCAGTCCCATGTAGCTGTTGCAAAAATAGGCCTCTTCGGGACTTGTTATTAGAAAGAAATGATTTGACAACAAACTTGCACATTATGGCAACTTGTGTAATGCGCCGTGTGTAATGTATTTGTAGCGTGTATTTGGTGACGATAAGAGCAGAGCGTTGACGCTAGCGCTACTGTTTATGATGCCTAGCTACTATAATAAGTACAATATTGCGTGTTAATGTGGACTGTTGTGGCGTCCCTGTCCACTAAATTGACGTAGTAATGCCTCTGCTATAATGTGTGCTTTTGGGCAGCTGTGCACAGTTGGACACATTGCGTTTGGAGCGGTATTACCATTATAAGAGTCCGCCTTCCTTTCTTATTTCCAAGTTAAGGGATCATTTGCTTCGTAACGATTTGCACATGCTATTACAGCACGGAAAGGATGAAGTTTATTTAGTTAATAGTAAGTTGTTAATGATAATATGACAATAATCTATAATGATTTATGAATGAAATACTTAAAATCCGGCATGAAATGAATGGCAAAATTGCTTTCTGGCGGATTTGTAGTCAGTGCAATGCCTAAAATTGTACATGTGATTGTTAAAAAAACAATAACAAAAATAATAATAAATAATACAATAAATAATAATCATAACTTGATAGCAAATATTTAATAACAGCAGCTATACTATACTGCGATTAGTATTGTTCCAGGGCAGTTTATAGGGGTTAAATAATGTGCAAGCACAAGTATGTAATACTAGGACTATTACTTAGTACTGTTCCTGGGCAGTGTACAGGGGTAGTCTGGAGTGAGTGAATGTTGTGCTCACTTGCTAATGTATAAGGATTATTTGTACTATTACAAAGTTAGTTTGTAAATATAAGTCAGTGTTTATGTGTGTTTCCTTTCAGAATATGTACGCATAACCTGATCAGGATCAGGAGATGTTGGCGGAGGCCGCTGCCTTTGGACGGGAGAACGTAGGTAATCCTGATGACCTGCTCCTGGTGCTGGCTCGCTGCAAGCTTCAGATGGAGAAGTACCAGGGCCAAAGGTTCCGGTGGCTGCTGGAGCATTCCCCGGGGTATAGTGTGTATCTGACCCTCAGCTTTTCCGGAGAGGAGGAGAGGGACAACCCGCTGTCGACCGATAAGCATCTGTTCCTCAAGTCCATCTCCAAGAGATGACAAAAAAGGTGGAGATGTACAAGAGGAAACAGACCGTGCGGCGGGAGGCAGAGCTGAAGAGGAAGCATGCCCATGGTGTGACTTGAAACTAGCCTTGCAGACACCTCCAACTCTGGGTCTGCCTGACCCAGCTCGACCTTTCACTCAGACAGTGGATGAATGTGATGGATGCATGGTTTCTGTTCTCCTTCAGAAACATGGGGGTACCCTTCGTCCCGTCGCTTACTTTTCTGCTAAGCTTGACCCTGTTGCTGCTGGTCTGCCCCGGTGTTTACGTGCTGTTGCCGCAGCTGAGAAGGCTGTTTTAGCATCACGTGACCTCGTGGGTTACTCTGACCTCACTTTGTTGGTACCACATGCTGTTTCTCTGATCTTGCTTGAACAGAAAACCTCTCACTTGTCCACTGCTCGCTGGTTGAGGTACAATACCATTCTTTTGGAGTTGCCAAATGTCAAAGTTAAAAGGTGTGCTCAACTAAACCCTGCAACTCTGCTGCCCATTGAAGGGGATGGCGAGCCACACTGCTGTGTGTCAGAGATAGATTTGGTATGTGCTTCTCGCTTTGATTTGCAGGAAGAGCCTTTAACTAACCCTGATTTGATTTTGTATGTAGATGGATCTGCATCCCGTGACACAAACACCGGCAGAAATAGGGTGGGATTTGCTGTGTGTTCTGACCATGACACAGTGGTTTCAGGACCCCTGCCCTCACACTATTCTGCACAGACTGCAGAATTGGTGGCACTAACTAAAGCTTGTGAATTTGCAGCTGGACAATCTGTGACCATCTACACTGTGCGTTATGCTTTTGGCGTGTGTCATGATTGGGCGGGTCTGTGGAGACACCGCAAATTTTTGAAATCTGATGGTAAACCTATTTTGAATGCTTCCCAGGTTGCTGACCTCTTGGAGGCAATTCTGTTGCCTTCGGAGGTGGCTATTTGCAGATGTCACGCTCACACTAACTCCAATGACCCCGTCTCTTTAGGTAACAGGCGAGCAGATGCAGCTGCGAAGGCTGCGTCCTATCAGTCTGAGACAACACACTCTCTGTGTCTTGCTTCTTCTTCCACTAATGTTGACATTCCTTCATCTTTATCAGCTATGCAGAGTTTCACAACACCATCTGAAATCGCCCTGTGGACTAAACATGGGGCTGTGAAGCGAGAGGGCATCTGGCTTGGCCCTGACAACAAGCCTTGCCTACCCAAAGACTTTTTCAGGCACATGGCAGTACTTTCTCATGGTCGTGACCACGCCTCAAGGGGGGGCAATGGTTGATCTGGTCACACAAAATTGGTTCACAAAGGGCTTCTGTGCTTATGCGCAGAAGTTTTGTCAGTCGCGTGCTATTTGTTTGGCACACAATCCAGGTAGGACTAAACCAATCCCGCAAGCAGCGCACCCACCACCAAATCGACCGTTTGGACACATCCAAATGGATTTCATTGAACTCACTCCGTGTGAAGGTTAAAGCTGCCCTGCCAACGGCAGCTGAGGCTGTACTGCACAATATCCGAGTGGGAGATTCTATTCTGGTCAAGGAAACCAGACGCAAACATTGGCACTCGCAACGCTGGGTGGGACCTTACGTGGTTCTCCTCATCACCGACACGGCAGTGAAAGTTGCAGAGCGGGGCACCTGGATTCACGCTTCGCATTGCCGGGTTGTCCCATCTCCACTCGAGGAACCATCGTGTGACCCTGGCGAGGGCTGCACCACCGCTCCCGAGCAACAAGGGGTAGACTCAAACGCTGCCCCCATCACTGAGACCGGACCAGACCCTTTGGCGGGTCCCAGCGGACGCAAGCCACGAGGGAGACCTCCTGGTTCACGGACACGACTCCGCATTCCTGAACCTACTGACCGTGTGCTGAGGCCTCGTGGTAATCGGAAGTGACTCATTGATCTCCCATCGTACATCCACGGGTATTGTTTTGCTTTATATGGCTCCTGAGCCTGCTGCTGCTTCTCCCTCTCTCAGGGGGGGAGTCTTGAGGGTTAAATGTTTGAAACGTTTTAAATGGACTGCTGCAAGCCCCCTCACAGTACTTGGGAATTGTTATGGCTTTCTTTAGCATAAATGTTTATTTGTATTATTATGGATCATTTTGACCTAGCCTTCATAATACTATCTGTTATGTATGTTATGATGTTATGTCTTTTCTGTGTGTCTAGCGGCCTCCAGCCACTTCGATTAGACCAAACTGGCAAGATTGTTTTGGTGCTATAAATACTCTGTATTGTTTACATTTGTCAGCTGAGGGCGAGATGACACCGTTAGGGACACAGCTCTGTGACAATTTTTATCCCTTTTGCATTTTTACCTCTTTTAAACCAAACTTACACTTTTGTAGGTTGCCAGCAGCAGACGCCCTCTGCGTCGGCAGACTGGCCCTTCTGCTCGTGTGCAGGTGAGTTTGACCTGTCTTAAATATTCAGTGACACTTAACTGCATGAAATGTCAAATGGCTCACGATCTTTTTCTTGATTCCCAGCCTGTTGAGAGTCGCAGCCCTGGGCTCTCCGCCTCTGGCTCCTTCGCCTCTGGCTCCTTCGCCTCTGGCTCCTCTGTGCCCCCTCGCCCTGGTGTTCAGGTAAGTCTAATGTTTCTCTGAATGAGACATTGTGCCCTTGTTGCATTGTGTTTGACATATGTCTGTATATTGTTTCAGCAGCCTGGAGTTCGGCAGCGGTTACCTCTCTGGCTCCATGTGTGGGACGAGTCCCTGTTCTGGGAGGTATACCGGACCCTACACCAGAATACTGTTGGCCACATGTAAAACGGACACAATACTCTAAAGTGACTGTGCTCTCTTTCAGCTCTTGTGGACTTTGCTTCCCAACCTGCACCACGTGGACCAGGAGGTTTGGATGTACGTCTCTGGCTCAGACTCCATGCTGGTGACTACCCCCTTGACGTCTGCCTCTGCTGTCCGTGAGGTTGAGGAGACCCTGGAGACCTGTCACTTCAGCGACTGGCCCTACGGCAGCGAACTGTAAGTCCCTATGCTGTGGGGTTTAACCATTCATTTGTTGTTTGAGAGTGACAGGTACAGGTAGGTATTGTCACAAGTTCTCAGGTGAGCAGTACTGTGTCTTTTTACTTGATAATGTCATTTTGAGTTTAAGAACACCTGCTTGTGCTCGCACTGGATCCAATGACCTTTTGGGACTACATTGGGTCCTGTCTCATGGAACAGTGACACTCTATGACGCCAGAGTTTACAGAATGCATTTATTCAAGACATACAGATGTCACAACCCTGCCTCTTTCTTCCTCTGTGCCTCAGGTATAAGCAAATCCCACATGAAAACACAGTAAGAGATATGTTGGAGTCCCTGACCAAACCTGGGAAGAACAGCTCTTAAGACTCGTCAAACCAGTCGCCATGAGACGCTTCTGACAAAGACTGAAGGTGCCAACCAAACATCATCTATTATTTATATTGGCTTATATGGATAAACAATTAAATTGTATTTTTTTTTTTCCAACAGATACTGTTTGGAGGAGCAGGAATGAATGAATTGTGACCATTAACAAATAGGTGTAAATCATTATAAATCTAAATCTTCGGCTTCTGTGCAATAATATGTTTGTTAAAAGTCCGCTGGACTGCATTACCCATGATGCACCTGTTAATATTGTAGTTCTAGAAAGGCCGTGGCCCGCGAATTCATTTTACCGCATTACAGTGTTAGGAGCGGAGCCTCATGTTCGCAGGTCATCCTACCCAATCTTGTGTGTATGAGTCCTGTGTGCGTTCATGCGATCTAAGTATTGTTTGTAATTGGTTACGAATGCTGTATTTAGCCAGTTTATGTTACGAATGTGTATTCCTATCATGCGATGTGCTCCATGTGCAATTACTACATAACAACGCCTCAGTTGTCTCCATCCATGGGCCATCCCATACCAGTAGCTCATATTCTTCACTGCATCTGCCTGTAAATAGCGCATTTACTCATTTTGTACAGTTTTGTCCATTTGTTTATTATTACATTTATACGAACCCTTAAGGTTTACGTAGAAGTTATTTTATTGTGTTAGAGCGCCCCCCTGTGGTTCTTTGCGTTATAACATGCCATTTTTCCCCTGTTCATTCATTGTATGGCTTAGTGGTGTTTCTGGTTTTGCTAATATACATATATACTTTGTCTCTCTTTCAGATAACCACACACACACACCCACATATACACACATCTACATGGGGATACACCACCGCAAACTCTGTGTAACAATCAACCCCTCGATGTCATTTGCTCCCTCCTCCTGAAATAAACATCCCTGAACTGTACGAGTGAAGTCTGCCTGTTCCTTCTGACCGAGGACAACTCAGTTGAAGACGGATCCGTAATCAGTGCATGCCAGACGCACACAGTACCTTACAATGTTGTAATTTAATGTTGTTGTTTTTTTGTTCCCTCTTCCAGCAGTCAAAACTGTTCTCTGAAAACATTGTCCAGACGCCTACCTGTGAAACTTTTTCCAAAATTCACCCCTCTTGGACGAATGAGAGACTACGCAGTCTGCCTTCCAACTGAGTTTATTTGCACGTGATTGTAAGTCATTTTAGCATATATTTTATGAAAAAAATGTAATCTATGCCAAAAAAAAATAAAAATCTTAGAATTCAATGGAAAATGGATGAGTTAATGACTAAATGACACACCACCAACTCACATACTATACTCAACACATCAATCATATTGAGTTTGTACTGATGGCATGGCTTCAGTTGACATGTGGTTTTCTGGTGATATTCTGACAGAAACACTGCCACAAATTAATCACTGTAATTGTGTGTTGTTAAATGCTGTTAAATGTTTTTTTGTTGTTGTTTTTTAGGCTTCAATGACCATGGCAAAGCAAACAGAGGGTGATTAAAAGAAGTCTTTTAGATGTCAGTTAAGAATTCTGTGCAAGATGGGACAGATGGAACAAAATGAGCGATTCCACATGATGGCTTCTCATGTGGCTCATGGTGAGTGTTTGGGGTGAATGATGCATGCATGGTGTATGTGAACAAGAGTAAATTAAAGGCAACAGAGTTAAGTCTTGTGCTCACAGGAGTCGGTCAGTAGACCGCACTAACATGTGAAAATGACTTAAGACTTAACATTTCTCTTCAAATGTTTTTTTCAGTGCAGTAGAAGGATGGATGTTTCTGGACAGAAGAGTGAGATGCCTCCATAAGAACACTGCAAGGTTTGTTGAGTAGCTCTTAAGGAGAATTCTGTTGAATTCTATTTTATGTTCATTCCAGACAGATTAAAAGTTAAGATATGGTGAAATATTCAAACTTGCTTATAAAGGTCAAGGATATTTGAATTAAAATCATGTATTGTTTTTCCCAGCAGCACTTTCATTTGATCCTTAATTGTCTATTGCAGTATAGAAGTGGACCCTACTGTCACCTGTTGGAGATGCCCCTGAAGCTAACACAGGATGAAGATGAAGAGCCTAACTGTCGTCATCATGATGCAAATGCTGGAGTTATCAGATATCTGGTAGGTTTAGTGTCGGTGCTCGCTGGTTTAGTAGCTTTTAAAAACATTTTCTTTTACATTTGTGCAGTAATGTGTAATTGAATAGATCCTGTTTTAAGATGAGGAATATTCATCGTGTTTTCGCAGTATTACAGTATCATTTGGTTGTTGATCTACATCAGACGATATAGATAAGAGATGTGTCTTGCTGACCACGTCTGGGAAGAACAGTTGTTAAGATGCGTCACACCACCCAAAGACTGTCTGAAGTTACTGCGTAAACCTGTCAAAGTAATACATCACCATGTTCTGTGCAGTAGTGCGTACTGTGCCTGAGACTTAGTACCTGCACACTCAATGTAGCTCAATAGACCTAGCCCACATACAGAAACTGTAAGAGCCGTTTACCGTTTCAGTGTAGCTAGCTCCTCCCTTCAGATATATTAGGCAGTGTCCACCAGCAAGCTGACCAGAACCGAAGAGGCGGCTCGGATGAGCAGCGAAACGTCTTCACTCTTACAACTTTTGGTCCTTTTGACAGATTTGACTTTTTGCTTTTAGTATGGATCAGACCTAGACCACTGAGGGATTACACACATATATTGTCTAATGTAGAACAGCTTATTATACTGTTTCTTTTTTCCTTTAACAGATAATGTTCTGGAAAGAAGAGCAGAAATGAATACAACTGTGACCATTTACAAGTTACTGTAAGTCATTTTGCAATATTATATTTTATAACAATATTTCAAATCAAGTTGATATAAGTGGGGCATTATGTGATTTCTGATGAACTCTAAAATGTTTACCCCCCATAAATTAAATCTAGTCTTAACTAGGCCTGTAAACGTTAAATATAACTACTGTTTATATCTGTTGGGATCATATTGTGGATGGTGTGTTTTAAGAGCAATAATCGGTATCACCAGCAGAGGGTGCTTGGTGCTTTCACCCACAGTAGCTGTAGCCTGGGCAGAAGTAGTACCGTCTGAGTGAGCGCAGAGCAGGCATCAACTGAGTTTTATTATTATCTTTTCCAGATATTCATCATGATGGCAGAGGATGTGTTTGACTCATTAAAGGTACCAGCCAGTTGGATGAGAAGAAACAACCAGACCCTCCTCCAAAAACAGGGCCAGAGGAAGAATCTCTATGCACCACTCCACCATTTTACCTTCTCCATTCAGGACCTGACCAGAGCCAACAAACACTCAAGAGGGAACACTGAGGAGAGTTTAAAATCTGAGTCCCACGAGGGTGAGAGAGGTGTTCAAGTCTCACTTCTGTGAAGAAGGAGCAGTGCCATGGCAGCCCGCAGAGTACTCATGTCCACCACAGGACTGACCCACAACGGCTCTTTTAGGAGCCACGAAGTGAACTATAAAGAGCTTAACATTTTACAATCTAGGCTTATGATTCATTATATTTATTCACTTAGCAAATATTATACTACCTGCATTTTAAGATTGTATATTTTTGTGCTGTTCTTTGTTTCTTGTTTGCTGGTAATGTCTGCCAGGACTGGGCTGCTGACTGTAGCTTCAGGTTCATCATAACCAGCCAGGCAACTTATTTTAATGAAACCAAAGGTATTTTAACATGTGTTGGGGTGGGGGGTTCTCTGGTTGTGTTTATTGATGTGTTGGGGTTGGGTTGTTTGGCTGTGGGGTGGTTGGGTGGGTTTGGTGGGTGGGACTGATTTTAATGCACTGTAAAGCACTTTGTGTTACATTTTTCTTGTATGAAAAGCGCTTTATAAATAAAGTTTGTTGTTGTTGTTGTTGTTGTTATAACATGTACATTCAAGACTGGCCCTAATTACCAGGTTACACAGGGAAATGAATAAACATACAGATTAATTTAACTCTTGTCTATGCTTTTTTGATGTTTTATCTATGGTCTTGAATTGGTAAATTAAGTAAGCTTTTAGATATGTAACTATGGTATACATTGTGTTAACAATTACTGATATTACCCCTTACAAACTACACAGTAGTAGAAAAATGGTGCATGATGTAAAAAGTCATAAACGTTTCATAATAAAATTTACACATTTTATTTTACAACAGCATCAAAATTTTGCAACAACAAATATTAACAAAAAAAGATAATTTTATAAACCATTTAGGACCTTGCCTGGAGGAGGGGTGTGGGAAGTGAGGGACCATATGAAGTAGAGGAGAAAGGAGGCTCTGTTTCCTCCCCTGCAGCCTACACGGTAGGCTCCAAAGGTTTCAAATTTAAAGGAAATAGTGTTTTTATATAATAATTAGTGAATGGTAAATTTTACAAAATCATTACAATGAGGTGGCACCTTCTGCAGGAGAGGAAGCAGAGACAAGAAAAAGTGCTCATCCTCGGACTGAGCATGAAGAGGAGGAGGAGGTCTGTTCTGGAGTGCTGCCAGCAGCTCCCTCTCGAAGCTGGAGGGTGACAACACCAGGGACCTCTTCTTCGCTCTCCTCTTCGGTGGCCTACAAAACAAAGTGTTATGAGAATGACGTTTAAACACAAGTTAATGGATATAGGTTGAAAAACAAACAGTACATATGTACATTTAATGGAAAATTGAAGGCCGAAGTTGCACATTCAAATTCACAACAACCTCATATATATATATATATATATATATATATATATATATATATATATATATATATATATATATATATATATATATATATATATATATATATATCTGAACTACCAGTAGTTCAGATTTGTCCTCTATGGTGGACATATGTAAACCTGAATATATCCAACCCAGTGCATACTACTGAAGTAACTCCTTTTGACATCTACAGAGGACATTTAGAGCTTTTCAATGATACCAAATGTGAAGGGGTGGGGCTTTGGTACCTTTCTTTTTTCATCAAGGAAAATGGTGTCCGTCGCTGCAAGCACATTTTATGGGAAGAGGAGAAGTATATGCATTTTACTTTTTATTGAGCAAATTTTCGCTTCAAATGTTGGTGGCATATTTAATGTAAGTCTTTTAACAACACATTTAAACATTGTCTAATTAATTTTAATAGTTTTTTTGCGTAATATTTAAGTGTTTAAAAAATGTCCTCTGTAGTGGACATTTGCAGTTATTTCCTCCATTTTGTTGTGTTTTTTCAAATGTTCTATTTTTTCACATTGACGTTCCAGAGTATGAGAAAAAAGTGATCTCTTGTGGAGAGTCAGGCCCCTCTTGACCAAAGTAAGGCAAGGATGTCTAAATCTGCCTAGAACAGGAAAATTGTGCATTGACGAGCAAATGGTTCCATTTACTGGTCTCTGCCCAGTGCGCCAGTATGTACCAGTTAAAACATACCCAACTGGACTAGGAGGTGTTTGTTGGCCACCAAATGGCTTGGTCTTGGACTTTGTACTCTACCAAGGCAAGACTACTTTCAGAGATACAGGAGGAAAGGGCGTTGAAGAACAAGCTGTTCTTCATTTGGCAGAGTCTGTTCCCCAAGAAACCCACCTGTTCTTTGACAGGTTCTATACTTCAGTCAACCTCCTCGACACCCTGATGAGAAAAGGACTGACAGGAACTGGAACCCTCTGGAATAACAGGGTTCCAAAGGAGTGCAAGATCATAGGGGATAAGTCCTTCAAAAAGAAAGGAAGAGGGACATCAGAGATGGTAGTTAGACGAAACCCTCCTGAACTTGCTGTCATAAAGTGGTTGGACAACAAGTCCGTTGTCATGGGATCCTCTGCCTATGGCACTGAACCTCAGAACACACGCAGAAGATGGTCCAAGAAAGAGAAAAGGTTTGTACAGGTGTCAAGGCTACTGGCAATCGCTGAGTACAACACCAACATGGGTGGCGTGGGCTCGGTTGACCGAATGTTGACTTTCTACAGGATAGCCTCTCGCACTCGGAAATGGACAGTGTGTGTAGTAATTCCGCTTTTTTCACTTGGCAATCACCAACTCATGGCTTCAGTATGAGAGTGACTGACAGTTTCTGGGGGGAAAAAAACACTCAAGTTTCTTGACTTCAAACTGCTCCTTGGTGAAGAGTTGATTAACCGGGCTCAAGCAGGAATCATAAGAGGCAGCGAAGATGAACACACTCCCCCACGTCAAAAGTGGAAATGGCAGCCAAATGCAGCTATGAGACACTATGGTGCCATCCATCTTCCAGAGATGGTGAATGAAACACATGCATAAAGGTTTTGGACATCTGCTTGCAAGAGCAAAACATATGTGATGTGCACAAAGTGCAAAGTATTCCTTTGTGTTTCCAAGAAGGGGAATTGCTTTTTCAAGTATCAGAGCAAATAAGCACAATAACAAAGCAAAATAAAACAAACAAAAGTTATAATTGACAGTTATGTGGATGTTAAACATATTTTTATGTTGACTTTTTGATATTTTCTTTGGCACTAATTGATTGCCATCAAGGGTCACTTTCAAATGTATGGCGTTCCGATGTCCACTGTGGTGGACACATGATATCTAGAAAATAAAAACTTTTTTGTGATTCTCCCCCTCTCTCCGTATATATGTATCTATTTATAGAGAGGGAGAGAGAGAGAGAATCAATCAAAAACAAGCTCAGGAGGAGCGCAGCAAATTCACCTGCAACATACAGCACATTTGTTTGTTTCAAAAAATAATGTCTACAGATTTAGTAAAGATAAGGATTCCCTTTTGTTCCTCTTTTTAAAAAACCTTAAATCTTTTTAACCTCAAGAATGCATCTGCAGAGCTGACATAATAATTGAATAAACAGTTAAAACCCAAAAGGCGTTGACCTTGGTGTGGCTTAGGGCAATTCAAGGTCAGCGCCCGCTGCAGGCTTGCCCGCAGCTCTATATACGTGTTGTGCAGGGGGCCAGTGCTTGTGTAACCAGTGAGGATCGAGCCGCTGCCGCTTATGTATATCCGCAGCCGCAGCTCTAGATCCCCCCTGTGGGGATCGAGCCCGCTTATTGGTAATTTGCCTGCGGACTCGGGGTGACACTGCGCTAAGCGCTACTGTGTCACCCGAACACTTCAATTACATTCGAATTTATATAAAGGGTCCGAACAGTCCCCTTCCTTCAGTTATGGTGCCACTATTTTTATTGACTTCAAAATTCAAAGGTCTATTCAAACCAGACTCTGTTGATTACAAGTATGTGTGTGTTTGTGTTTGCAGGCTTGGACATTGACTTTTAAAATATCACATTATTTCTTTTTTTTTTCTTTGGAACAATCCCATGAGTCTTTGCGCGAGCGGCGCCAAGTTCACGTTCTTCCGGGAGTGTGCTGCGGATAGCGCCCTCCCAAATCCTCTCAGAGCCACATGGGGAAGCTGTCACCGTCAAGTGTCTGGACTTGTTTCTTTGCTAGCGGTAAGTTTAAATGTATTCTTTGTTTTTGCTGTTAAAAGCGTTGTAGACTTAAAGCACACGTTTTATTGTCAGTCCCATGTAGCTGTTGCAAAAATAGGCCTCTTCGGGACTTGTTATTAGAAAGAAATGATTTGACAACAAACTTGTACATTATGGCAACTTGTGTAATGCGCCGTGTGTAATGTATTTGTAGCGTGTATTTGGTGACGATAAGAGCAGAGCGTTGACGCTAGCGCTACTGTTTATGATGCCTAGCTACTATAATAAGTACAATATTGCGTGTTAATGTGGACTGTTGTGGCGTCCCTGTCCACTAAATTGACGTAGTAATGCCTCTGCTATAATGTGTGCTTTTGGGCAGCTGTGCACAGTTGGACACATTGCGTTTGGAGCGGTATTACCATTATAAGAGTCCGCCTTCCTTTCTTATTTCCAAGTTAAGGGATCATTTGCTTCGTAACGATTTGCACATGCTATTACAGCACGGAAAGGATGAAGTTTATTTAGTTAATAGTAAGTTGTTAATGATAATATGACAATAATCTATAATGATTTATGAATGAAATACTTAAAATCCGGCATGAAATGAATGGCAAAATTGCTTTCTGGCGGATTTGTAGTCAGTGCAATGCCTAAAATTGTACATGTGATTGTTAAAAAAACAATAACAAAAATAATAATAAATAATACAATAAATAATAATCATAACTTGATAGCAAATATTTAATAACAGCAGCTATACTATACTGCGATTAGTATTGTTCCAGGGCAGTTTATAGGGGTTAAATAATGTGCAAGCACAAGTATGTAATACTAGGACTATTACTTAGTACTGTTCCTGGGCAGTGTACATGTAAGGCTCATAGTAATAATGCACTGTATAAAAATACTTAAAAAGGTTAAAAACAGCTAAAAATTCATTGATGCATTTCATGTTATTTTGAGTAACTAAAAAAAAAACAGACAGCCCAATATTTTTTTAATATTTCTGTGTCTGGAAGTAAATAAGTGCAGTAATCTTATGCAATACTCTGGAGTGTCACAAGAGGGGCGTGTCGCTAGGAGTGAGGACACCAAGAGGCAGAACGGGGCAGAACTGCAGAATAAACCCTTGAGCGTTGAACAAGCAAAACTAAGCTGTCTCTGGTTTCCTTTCTCACAGGGTTTATCTTATAACCCCCTCTCGGGCACGGGAGGGGCTACATTCTGGGGGCTCGTCCGGGATGATTTCTGCGTCCTAAAGTGCAGCGAATCATCCAACACTGAACCTGTCATCAGTTCCTAGACAGACGCACCAATCAAACAGAGACAGAGAGGACGAAGGCATGTCCCGTCTGTTAATCTTCAATGACCTCACCTCAGAGCTGCAGCAACCACCTACTGACAGTGTTGAAGAGCACACGCAACCGTCTGCAGCAGAGGAGATGGCTGGATCGCCAGTTGAAGCAGCAATTGTCCAAGTCAGGGTGGACAGTCAACCATCGATCAGTAGCCAAGCTTCTGACATCATCAAACTGTCAGATGTTGCTGCTTTGTTGCCACAAAGAGAATTCAAAGTTCATAGTGGACAAATCTCTGACTCAGACTCTGATGTTAGTTACGGTGCCTTAAGCAAACAGATTGATGAAGGTTTAGCTGAAAACTTCACTGAAAATGAGATCATTCGTGCTGTGTTAAGAATAATCAGGCCCGGTATATTCAAAGATATGCTTTTGACAAAACACGAGTTAACTGTAGCTGAGCTTAAGCGATTCCTCAGAACACATTTAAAAAACAAAAGTAGTTCAGAGTTGTTCCAGGAGCTTAGTAATGCCAAACAGCTTGATCGTGAAAGTCCACAACAGTTTATGTATCGTTTAATGGGGTTAAAGCAGCGCATACTGTTCTCCTTCACAGAATAGTTCAGGTTTTCAGTATACAAAAAACTAGTCCAAGGCGTGTTTCTTCACTCTCTTTATCAGGGGATTAGTGAAAAATATGCTCATGTGAGAAGAGATCTAAAAGTACTGGTTAGTAATAGCGGTGTAACAGATGATTACATCTTAGAAGTCATGACTAAATCAGTGCAGGAAGAAGTTGAGAGACAATCACGTATAGGTCAGACACATAGGACCAAAGTAGTGACTGTCAATGCCACACACCCAAATGGAGGAGAACAGTCGCCCAGCCAGCAGCTGAAGTAAAAGCCACTGTTCTCCAGACCCAGGCTGAAATGCAAGCACAGCGCACAACCATTCACGAACTAACTACTCATGTTTCTGCATTGACAAAAACTCTAGAAAAAAGCTTTTAACACCCACAGCAAAGAGTTCCAGAACCAGTGCAGGACTGTTACTGTGAACACAGTGCAACCACCAAAGACTGTCAAGCCACGTAAGTGCCAATCCTGCATCACAGAAGGACTTGATCGTTGCAACCACTGCTTTAAGTGCGGACAAGAAGGACACAGAGCCGTTGGCTGCCTGCTCAAAAGTAAGCCATCGGGAAATGGGAAGAGGCCACTGGGGCGGGACCACCAGTGACCACACCACAACCAGCGTCCCACTTCAAGGCACATCAGCAGGAAAAGACTTTTACCAAGACTCAGTCACCTGTGCAAACATGGAGAAGACAGGGTAACAGAGTAGCCAAACTGATTGGTAAAAGATGTATGCTTACTTGTTATCTTAATGGTGTAAAAACTGACATGTTATTAGACAGTGGAGCACAAGTAACAATAATAACAAAGTCCTGGCTCCAAAAACACCTACCAGATGTTGAGATTCTGTCTCTAGAAGACCTCTTACCGGATGATCCTCTCAGAGTAACAGCAGCTAATGGGACTAACGTACCTTTTGATGGTTGAGCTGAACTTTTAGTTGAAATTAAAAGTCCCACACATGGTGAAGTAGCCATCCAGGTACCAGTGTTAGTCAGTCAGAGCTGTGTTAGTGGTCTTTTGTTAGGCTTTAACGTGATTGAAGAGATCATTTTGGAAAGTCTTGAAAAACCAGGTAGTGTCAGATTGAGTGATTTACTGTGATAGAAATGTTCGTTTCTGATGCAAGCGTCAAAGAGGAGAAAGAGACTGAAATATAAGTCAGAAGGGTTTAATGAGTTCATCACAGGTAAAGTTAACAATGGAGCACCGGACTCTCAGGAAAGGATAGGAAGAGAGTCCTGAGATGTTTGTCTTTCCAGCTTTTATAGGCCTCCCAGTGTGTGAGGCGGGTCTTCCTCTCGGCAGCATGTGATTACACATTAAAAACCTTTTTGGCAAAATCCCTGAATGTGCGTTTTTAAGTCAATCAATCTTATTGTTTTATGACCCTCACAGGATGGGGGCACTCAGACCTTGGTGAACAGGGCCACAGATAAGTGGCCCTGGTCCTAGGTGTTATCTTCTTGGCCCCAGTGCTGTAGATTGCTTTACGACCCTCTCAGGGTGGGGGTCTTTGGTGAGTAGGGCTACAGGCATCTGAGGGTAGCATTACATTGTTAAAAAAATACCTTACAACTGGAGGAAGCGTTAAAATTACACAGGCACACTGCAGAGACTATTGTATCTGTCATTAGTGAGAATCCAGCTAAAGACTATATGATAAATGACATGGTCAGAGTTGGTAAAAAGGGGTTAACTATTCACAGTGGCCAAGTTTGTGAGATTAGGTGTCATGTCAAGTCAAGACCACAAGGTGGCACAGTCTTATTTGAACCCACATTGAAACTAGACTTACCAGAGGGGTTACAGTTGTTCCCTGCCTTAGTGAATGCACCCACTGGGTCATCCAAAGCTGTTAGGATCCCTGTTAGTAACCAAAGTAAACATGACATTTTTCTGCCACCAAGAACCCTTTTAGGTCACATTGAGGAGATCTCTGAGTGCAGGCCAGTGAACATTAGGTCACCTTCTCAGCCTTCAGAGTCAGACCATGAGACACTTGCGTGTGCAGCTCAAGTGAACAAAACTAGTGACACAGGTAGCGATGCTGAACAGTCAAATGTCAAAGAAAAATGGCATCCTCCTGTTAACTTAGAGCATCTTGACCCTGAGCAGCAAAGAGTAGTGCGTCAAATGCTTTATGAGGAATCAGACATCTTTGCTAGAGGGGAAGGGGACATAGGCTGTATCCCAGATCTACAGCTAAAAATCAGTGTAGTGGATAACAACCCAGTCCAGAAATGTTATAACTCCATCCCCAAGCCTCTATACAAAGAAGTAAAGGACTATGTGCAAAATCTGTTGGACCGATGGTGGATTCGCAAGTCAACTTCCTCCTATTCCTCCCCAGTTGTGTGTGTGAGGAAGAAAGACCAAAGTTTACGTCTCTGTGTGGATTTCCGGGGACTAAACAAAAAGACTATTGCAGATTGCCACCCATTGCCACGAATACAGGACTTGTTAGACAGCTTAGGCGGCAACTCGTGGTTTTCTATCCTTGATCAAGGGAGCGCTTATCATCAAGGATTTGTCAGTGAAGAGTCACGTCACCTCACAGCATTCAGCACTCCGTGGGGGCTGTATGAATGGATAAGAATACCATTCGGACTAACAAATGCTCCTGCAGCTTTTCAGAGGTGTATTGAGGGAGTGCTGGAGGGCATTAGAGATGAGTGCTGTGCTCCATATCTTGATGATGTTTTGTGCTATTCACAGACTTTTGAAGACCATGTGAACCACCTGAGACAAGTGCTGTGTCGTATGAGAGAACATGGAATCAAGTTGAGACCCACCAAGTGTGAACTTTTTAAAAGAGAGGTTCGTTATCTTGGGCGCTTGGTGTCTGGAGAAGGAGTTAAAATGGATCCACAGGACTTACAGGCTGTTTTGGCACTTAAAGACAGAGAGCCACAAACGGTAGGAGATGTTAAGTCACTGTTAGGCTTTCTAGGTTACTATCGCTCCTTCATCCAAGATTTTTCTCGTGTAGCAAAACCACTTTTTGAGCTGTTACAAAAACCACAGACAGAAAGTGAGATCAGCCAGTACAGAACACAGAAAAGTAAAGGGAAACACAGGAAGGGAGACAAAGGGCAGCTACCATCTAAAACACCGATAACGTGGACTGACAAACACAAAAGGGTGGTAGCTAAGCTGGTAAACATTCTGATAAATCCCCCTGTCCTGGCTTACCCAAACTTTGATCTTCCGTTCATTCTTCACACTGACGCGTCTAATGAAGGCTTAGGTGCAGTGTTATACCAGAGGCAGAACAATAAACTTCGTGTTATTGGGTATGGGTCAAGAACGTTAACGCCTGCTGAGAGAAATTACCATCTTCACTCGGGCAAACTCGAGTTTTTGGCATTAAAGTGGGCCATATGCGACAAATTTAGAGATTATCTGTATTACGCACCCACTTTCACCGTATATACAGATAATAACCCACTAACATATGTTCTTAGCACTGCCAGACTTAATGCTGTTGGGCACAGATGGGTGGGAGAGTTGGCTGATTTTCATTTCGATATTAAATACAGACCAGGCAAGATGAATAGTGATGCGGACACATTATCCCGTTACCCCTTAGAACTACAGGGTAGTATGAGTGACCACATAGGCAACATCCCAGCTGAAGTTGTGACAGCCATGTGGCAGGGCAGCAAAGCCATTCAAGACAACAATGTGCCCTGGGTTGCAGCTTTGCAAGTGGATGAAAACTGCATGGAGGAAATGTCACCGGGGAATGTACAAGGATTTGAAACAGCAGACCTGAAAAAAGCACAACAAGAGGACAATGCTATAAAGGAAGTAGTGTCTTTGAAACTGAACAACTGGACTCCAAATGAGAAAGACAGAAAAAACATGACAAAAGAGACAAAGAGACTGTTGTATGAATGAACAAAGTTGGAGGTGGAAAATGGTGTTCTTTACAGGAAGACAGACAGACACAAACAGCTAGTTGTTCCTGAAAAGTTAAAACCTGTCATTCTTAAATCGTTACACAATGACATGTCTCATATTGGTGCAGAAAAAGTAACTCATCTCGCGAGAGAAAGATTTTATTGGCCAAATATGCAACAGGAGATTGAGAACTATGTTAATAAGAAATGCTCTTGCATTAAACAGAAACGGCCTAGTCTTCCACAACGAGCACCAATGGGCCACATTTCCACTAGTAGCCCTTTTGAACTTTTGTCTATTGACTATCTCCATTTAGAGCAAAGCCAAGGCTACGAGTACATACTTGTGCTTGTAGATCACTTTACAAGATTTTGCCAAGCATATCCAACACGAAACAAATCAGGAAAAAACGCGGCCGAGAAAATCTTTCACGATTTCATTCCTTGCTTTGGTTACCCTGATAAAATACATCACGACCAAGGAAAAGAATTTGAGAACAGTTTGTTTAGCAGACTGGAACAGTTGGCAGGTATCGGGCACTCGCGGACCACGCCCTACCATCCGCAGTGTAATCCGGTAGAGAGACTGAACCGAACAATACTGCAAATGCTGCGCACATTGGAAGAGGAAAAAAAGAGCCAGTGGAAAGACCATCTTAACCATGTAGTGCATGCGTATAACTGCGCAAGACATGAGTCCACCGGGTTCTCTCCATTTTTTCTTTTGTATGGATGACATCCTCGATTACCTGTAGACTTACTGTTCCCTCCCCAGAAAGACTCAGAGACAAGTGACAGGCAGACATATGCACAGAAATGGGCAGAGAGAATGCGGACTGCTTATGACATAGCTGAGAGAAATAGTGAAAAGTCCTCTGCCAAAGGTAAAAGACTATATGACAAATCTGTCAGAGGTGTCATTCTCCAGCCAAGGGACAGAGTGTTAGTCAGGAACCTATCAGAGAGAGGTGGGCCTGGCAAGCTTCGCTCATACTGGGAGCAGGTAGTGCACAGAGTAGTTGAGAGAGTTGATCAGGGACCAGTGTATAAGGTACAACCAGAGAAAGGCTCCAAAACACTGCGTGTCCTCCACAGAAACTTGCTACTCCCTGTTAATGACCTACCCCTGGAAGAGAACACCCCAGGTCAGAGTCAAAAGAGACAGTCAAGTGCACAACAACCAAAAACTAAGACACAAGAACAAAATGAAGACTTTTCAGATTTAGAGGATGAAGAGTACACATACACACGTATTCCTTGCTACAGGCTCGTCAGGAGAGGACAGCCAGAGCAGAGTCATCCCACTGATGAGAGACTAAATGCTACTGCTGTTGAGTTTCATCCACCTGTGCAACAAGACAGTCAAACTGAAATACAAGAAACACAGCAGGTGATGGACACTGGACGGGACAATGTTGAACCAACCAGATATCAAACAGAGGAACAACCACATGAGACACCGCAGGAGGTACCAGCTCCACAGGAGGATGAACATCCAGAGAGCAACCTGAGGAGATCCCAGCGGACCGCCAGGGCCAGGGAGATGTTCACCTATGATGCACTTGGACAGCCGTCATACCACCAATGGTCTGCAGGAGTGAACTCTTTAATGCCAGGTTATCCACTCACAAGTACTGTTGTTTTACCATACTTTACTCAGCCTTATTTTAGTTATCCACAAGTGTATTAAGTGTTTTGTTGACAAATGTCAGGAGACATTTATAAAAGCAGGGGAGAGTGTAAGGCTCATAGTAATAATGCACTGTATAAAAATACTTAAAAAGGTTAAAAACAGCTAAAAATTCATTGATGCATTTCATGTTATTTTGAGTAACTAAAAAAAAAAACAGACACCCCACTATTTTTTTAAATATTTCTGTGTCTGGAAGTAAATAAGTGCAGTAATCTTATGCAATACTCTGGAGTGTCACAAGAGGGCGCGTCGCTAGGAGTGAGGACACCAAGAGGCAGAACGGGGCAGAACTGCAGAATAAACCCTGCAGTTGAGCGTTGAACAAGCAAAACTAAGCTGTCTCTGGTTTCCTTTCTCACAGGTTGGTTAAAAGTTATTTTGGTTACAGTAAAACAGTCGTGGTACAATGATAAAAGCATATATGTATCTGTGTTACTGTGAACATTGTGAAAAGTGTATTTACTTTACAAAATGCGGTTAAACGTGTAGGCTAACTAATGCTAAGCTAGCGGGACTTTCCCTAAGGAGCGCACGTGGGTGAAAGAGCCATACATAGGCACATGTTTTAGTGTGTGTGTTACACTACAAATATATTTTGATTTTATGTAATGTATATTGTACCAATAGTGAAATGTAAAAGCACAGAAACGGTACAGGTTGTGTTAAACAAATAGTTCAAGTGTAATTACAGTCCAGTCTGTCGCCATCTTTGAGTGGTAGTGACATGGTTAAGACCACAGTAGAGGAACAAATGTTACATTTTTTGTTTATTATTGAAAATGTAGGTAAATATAAGAATCTGAATAATTACAAGTGGCAACCTAAGTCTGTTAATGATTTTGTTTATGACATTTCTAGTAACAAAATGGTAAATGTAAATGTAAAAATGTTTAATGATGAAGATAACGGTGTCTAGTTGTTGAGGCAGAATAAACCCTGCAGTTGAGCGTTGAACAAGCAAAACTAAGCTGTCTCTGGTTTCCTTTCTCACAGGGTTTATCTTATAACCCCCTCTCGGACACGGGAGGGGCTACATACAGGGGTAGTCTGGAGTGAGTGAATGTTGTGCTCACTTGCTAATGTATAAGGATTATTTGTACCATTTAAAAGTTAGTTTGTAAATATAAGTCAGTGTTTATGTGTGTTTTCCTTCAGAATATGTACGCATAACCTGATCAGGATCAGGAGATGTTGGCGGAGGCCGCTGCCTTTGGACGGGAGAACGTAGGTAATCCTGATGACCTGCTCCTGGTGCTGGCTCGCTGCAAGCTTCAGATGGAGAAGTACCAGGGCCAAAGGTTCCGGTGGCTGCTGGAGCATTCCCCCAGCTTTTCCGGAGAAAAACAGGGCCAGAGGAAGAATCTCTATGCACCACTCCACCATTTTACCTTCTCCATTCAGGACCTGACCAGAGCCAACAAACACTCAAGAGGGAACACTGAGGAGAGTTTAAAATCTGAGTCCCGAGGGTGAGAGAGGTGTTCAAGTCTCACTTCTGTGAAGAGGAGCAGTGCATAGTGAAGAGCAGAGTATAGTATGTGAGTTGGTGGTGTGTCATTTAGTCATTGACTCATCCATTTTCCATTGAATTCTAAGATTATTATTTTTTTGCGTAGATTACATTTTTTTCATAAAATATATGCTAAAATGACTTACAATCACGTGCAAATAAACTCAGTTGGAAGGCAGACTGCGTAGTCTCTCATTCGTCCAAGAGGGGTGAATTTTAGAAAAAGTTTCACAGGTAGGCGTCTGGACAATTTTTTCAGAATCAAACAGTTTTGACTGCTGGAAGAGGGAACAAAAAAACAACAACATTAAATTACAACATATTATTGCACAGAAGCAGAAGATTTATTTTCAAGGATACAAAATCACAAAGACGACCACTAAAAAATTTGTGGCACCACAACAAGTCAAACCTAGGCAGTTCTTGATTTCTTGAGGCAGTTCTTGATAATTGATCCAAGATGGCGCCACGTACGGTCGCCCTGGTGATTTGGTGCTTGCTTACAAACAACGGCTGAAACTCTCCAAACCTGCTGTGAGGACTTCTAAGAAGTGGACCAGTGAGGCTGTGGAGGAGCTTCGCACGTGTTTGGACACTACAGACTGGGATGTGTTCAAGGCTGCCACAGACAGTTTGGATGAGTACACAGACACTGTGACGTCATACATTCAGTTCTGTGAGGACAGCATCGTTCCATCATGCACCAGGGTGACTTTTAACAACGACAAACCCTGGTTCACACCCAGACTTAGACATTTGAGGAGGGAAAAGGAGATGGCTTTCAGGGCAGGAGATCGTGAAGGCTACAGGCGTTACAAGTATGCGTTTAGCAAAGAGGTGGAAAAGGCTAAAGCGAAATACAATACACGTCTGGAGCAGCAATTCTCCACCAACGACTCTGCTTCTGTCTGGAGAGGGCTTAGGCAAATCACCAACTACAGGCCCAAAGCCCCTCCCGCCGTGGACAACAAACAACTAGCAGAAAAGTTAAACGGCTTTTATGCGAGGTTTGAAGTTTCACACCCCTCCCCCTCCTCCCCCACCATCATGGACATTACCTCCAAACCCACCTCGGACCCCCCCTCCTCCCCCACTGCCCTCACAGTTGTGGAGCAGGACGTGACTAAGCTTTTCAGGAAGCAGAATCCCCGTAAGGCAGCGGGCCCGGACGGTGTCTCTCCTTCCACCCTTAGACACTGTGCTGAGGAACTGGCTCCTGTCCTCACGGACATTTTTAACACCTCCCTGGAGTCATGTCACATCCCAGCCTGCTTCAAGCTGTCCACCATTGTCCCCGTCCCCAAGAAGCCCAGGATCACTGGACTTAATGACTACAGACCTGTGGCGCTGACGTCTGTAGTCATGAAGTCATTTGAGCGCCTGGTCCTGCACCACCTCAAGTCCTTCACCTCCCCCCTCCTGGACCCTCTGCAGTTTGCCTACAGAGCCAATCGGTCTGTGGACGACGCCATTAACCTGGCCCTTCACTTCATCCTCCAGCATCTGGACTCCCCGGGAACCTACGCCAGGATCCTGTTTGTGGACTTCAGCTCTGCATTCAACACCATCCTCCCTGCTCTGCTCCAGGACAAGCTCGCTCAGCTCAACGTGCCTGACTCCACCTGCAGGTGGATCACTGACTTCCTGACAGACAGGAGACAGCGCGTGCGGCTGGGGAAGAATGTCTCGGACACTCGGACTATCAGCACAGGATCTCCACAGGGCTGTGTACTTTCTCCCCTGCTCTTCTCCCTGTACACCAACTGCTGCACCTCCAGCCACGACTCCGTCAAACTGGTTAAGTTTGCGGATGACACCACCCTCATTAGACTCATCCCAGATGGCGATGAGTCTGCCTACAGGAGGGAGGTGGACCGGCTGGTGTCCTGGTGCAGCAGCAACAACCTGGAGCTCAACGCCCAGAAGACAGTGGAGATGATCGTGGACTTCAAGAAAGTCACAGCCCCCCTGCCTCCCCTCACCCTGACGGACTCCTCCATCACCACTGTGGACTCTTTCCGCTTCCTGGGCACCTGCATCACCCAGGATCTCAAGTGGGAGCCGACCATCAGCTCCCTCATCAAGAAAGCCCAGCAGAGGATGTTCCACCTGCGGCAGCTGAGGAAACGCAAGCTGCCAGTCCAGATGATGGTGCAGTTTTACACTTCCATCATTGAGTCCATCCTCACCTCCTCCATCACTGTGTGGTTCGCTGGGGCCACTGCCAGGGACAGACAGAGACTGCAGCGCATTGTGCCTCTGCTGAGAAGGTGATTGGCTGCAGCCTTCCATCGCTACAGGACCTGTACATCTCCAGGACTCGGGGGCGAGCAGGCCGTATAGCAGCTGACACCTCTCACCCTGGACATGGACTATTTGAGCCACTTCCCTCTGGCAGGAGGCTACGGTCCATTGGGACCAGAACCTCTCGTCATAAGAACAGTTTCTTCCCCTCTGCTGTTTGTCTCATGAACACTTTATAATATCTGCACTATACTGGACACTTTATAACACCGGTCACTTTAATAAGCCACTTTGCACTGTTGTTCTGATGCTGCTATTGTACATATTTTCTCCCTTTAAGTATTTCATTTGATTTTTTTTAAGCATATCTTTTTAACTTTGTGCATGCCCTTATTTGTATTTGTATTTGTATTTATTCAGTGTGTTTATGTTGCACTTTTTCACCGTATCAAGTTCCTAGTTTGTGAACTGTGTTCACAGACTATGGCAATAAAAGTCTTCTGATTCTGATTCTGATCTGATTCTGTTAAGATTATGTTACTCAAAGGACCTTGTGTGTTTCTAGAGCATCTCACTTGTGTCCACAGCCATCCTATCTTAATGCTATCTTAATTTTTTCTTGTTTTCATGTTAATCTATGTTTGTCCTAATGGTAAACACAGATGAACAAATGCACAGATAAGGTCACTCACAGTAAACAGAATTATAAAGCAGCTCATTATCAAATACAAGCCCATATAACAGAGAAATGAGCTCTAGAAAGTGAAAACACTAAGCTCAAATGTTGGTTGTAAATAAACTAGAGTCAGTGTTAGGACATAGTTGAAATAACAGGACATAGTCTTAGCTTTGACTTGTATAGATGTGCTCCGGTCATGTCTGCACACACAGGGCTATGACACTCACAATAAACAACATCACAAAACATCTTCAGAGTTGAGCCTGTTTGAATGTAACTTTATCTCAAAATGTGACTAATATGATATTAAGGGAAAGTGAATAAAAGCACTCACTTTACATTGGTGCTCACATAAATATTGATTTCAAATGTTTGCAGTTCTTCAGTGATGGTCCAGTGTAGAACATCTCCTGAAGCACAGACACAGTAGAGCTTCAGGACTTGGTGTTTCTTCTGTTTTGCATTATTAAACTAACATTTCTCCATAGTGACGCCAATAACACAAACTATAGGTCAGATCTATGAAGAGGCGAGCTGCTCAAAGGAAGAATGCATGCTTTTCAACGTATTAAAACAGTAAAAACAAATGAATGCCATACTGTGGAACATTCCTAGAAAATGCTGCTTTGACTTTTGTTTCAACAGCTGTAGACTGTAAGTTACACCTGTGCTATGGTTCTATTTCATCCCTTCTGACCGCCAGAGGCGGTGCTTCAAGCACTGGATGATCACTCTTGCGCACGCGCAGGTCGAGATTTAATAACAACAAATTCACCTATGACCTTCCGGTGACTCACGTGAGGCTATATAGTCACGTGACTCCGGAAGCACAGTCCCTTTTTTCTTCTCGCGCTTAGGTCGAGTGTGTTGTGGCTACTCGCGAATACTGCTTGGTACCACAATTGTTTCTCCCTTTGGTGACAGCTTACTGCTCAGAGTCCCGTGACTTGTGATTTGAGTACAGTGTATCACAGTCAGGGTAGCGAGTGCGACTCGCCCCTCAGGGGCTGCGTAAGCTGCGCGTGGCAGAGTGCCTCATCTGGGGCGGGTGTTTCCCTGACGCCGGTGAGGTGCACGTTTCACAAGGACCGTATGGTAAGTAGTTTCTGCATTTTTTTGTTGGGAGCGACACCGGCTCGGTGGAGCTGGTTTGTATTGCTGCCGTGTTCAGTTCAGCTCGACTTTTTGTGTTGACTATTGCCGCATTTGGCTACAATATCTCTGTTATTTTGGAACCGTGCTCGGTTCTTAAGCTCATTCTTATCAGCAGTGTTACTGTTCGCTTTGAGTTTTTGAGTCTACCACCAGTGGCGTTTTCGGCTCGACGTGGTATTTTTTAATTCCAGTTGGCGGATCAAGAGTGGCGTTTTCAGCTCGACCTGATCTAGCGTCTGTAGTGATGGAGTCCATGTGCTGTAGAGCCTGCATGACCCAGCTGAGGATGGACATGATTTATGCCCCTTATGTTTGGGTGTGGACCACCTTAAGAAGGGCTTGACGGAGAATGCTTGCATGAATACCAGCATTATGCCGAGATCCCTGCGTGCTGACCGCCTGGCCGCGTTTGGAGGAGCTGGGCTCTCTGATATACAGGACACCCAGTTGCCGGCAAGCGGGGAGGTGAGGGGAAAGCGCTCTGCTGTCGACGCTTCCCCTACTCCGCATAAGCGCAGCAAAGGGGATCGCCCTGTGGGATTATCCTCGAAGGTGGATAGCCTTACTTCAGAGCTCACGAGGATGAAAGCTCTCATTGAGTCCATGCAGACCCGGGATAGCGACCAGCGAGCTGCCCAGCGGGATGTGGTTTCTGTTTCTGAAGACGATGCCTTGTCTGTGGCGGCATCAGATACGCACTTCCACGACACTGACCCGCATACTGGGGACGGTTTGGATGCGTGTTCTGACATATCAGAGTTGAGCTCACACAACTCCACCTGCTCTCAGGGAGGTGAGATGACTCAGCTGCCTCCTCTTTACGCGTGGCTTTTGCACGGTTGCAATTGGAGGCACCGACGGCGCAGCCTATGGCTTCTAGTGTGTTTTTTAGACGACAGAGCTCTGCGTCTTCCTTTTTGGTTCCTCCCTCTACGGAGTATATTAAGGAACTTCATGCCGGCTGGTCAGATACAAAAGCCAAACGTCTGATGGAAGGGTCCTTGCTGCCATGCAGGAGGCACCCAAGTTTGGATTGGGACATATGCCAGCGATTGAACCAGCTGGCCTCCCTTATTGTGGCTCCAGGCGAGGCTCGGAGACCCAATGCCAGGTGCCCGCAACCTCAGTGCCGGGTTACTGACGAATTGCTGTGTAAAGCTTACGACTCTGGGGCGCGCATTGGTCGTATTGGCAATTCCCTGTCCCATTTACTGCTAGGTGTAGCGACTCCACTAGAGGCTTCTAATGTCGATGCGGCTATGCAAGGCTTGGTCAATATGTCCCTACAAGCATTTGCTTTTATGTCAAGGGAGCTGCGTTGGCAGGTTTGGTTGGCACAATCTCCGTTAACCGAGACGTGTAGGAGAACCTTGAGAGGATTACCTGTGGTTCCGGGTGAAATTTTTGGAGAGGCAGCGCTGGAGGCTTTGCAATGGACAGCCCAGGCCTCTCAGACTAGACATCAGCTGGCGGGCCTTCACCGACGAGCCCCTCCTCCTATTGCTCCTGGGTCATCTACTACACACCAGCAGACACATGCTGTACCATCAAGCCCATTTTTGGCTCCCCGGCGGCCTGTTACAAGGTCTGGGCGCTCACAGAGTGATCGGCCCAGGGCTTCACATATGCCATGGTCATCACAGTCTGGTCACCAGGCCTCTGCCTACAGTTCCGACACCGGTCTCCTGTTTTCGGCCAAGTCCGAATGATGGCCATGTCAGACTCGGCAAAATCCGTGGCACTCAATCTGGAAATAGCAACCTTGCTGGAAAAGGGTGCAATGTACACGTAGACCCTCGGCAGGATCCGGGTTTTTTTTATTCAAGATACTTTCTTGTCCCGAAGAAAACTGGCAACCTCTGTCCAGTTTTAGACCTGCGAGGTCTCAATGTGTTTTAAAAAGTCATGCCTTTTCACATGCTACGCACCTCAGAGGTGCTTCAGGCACTTTCCCCAGGCGAATGGTTCACGACAATCGATCTGAAGGATGCTTATTTTCATGTACCGATCGCACGCAATCATTGGAGGTTCCTTCACTTTGCTTTTCAGGGGAGACATTTTCAGTTCAGGGTCTTCCCGTTTGGGCTGTCCCTGTCACCTAGGGTGTTCACTCGAGTGGTGGCAGCAGCCTTGTCTCCACTACAGGCGCGGGGTTTGAAGATTCTACCTTACCTCGACGACTGGCTAATTTGTGCACCCAGCCGCGACCAGGCCATTCGCGACACAGGGCTTGTACTCGAGCATGTGAGCCGCTTGGGTCTGTGTGTGAATATGGACAAGAGCAGTCTGGTCCCGACCCAGGACACTGTCTTTTTGGGGATGGCTTTAAGCACTGTCACCATGGTTGCGTGCCCTTCTCCCACAAGGGTCGACAACATCATGGATGCTGGGTGCATTCCAAGAGGGAGAGGCCCCGCTATTCCTGCAATATCTCCAGCTTCTGGGCATGTTGGTAGCAGCCTCCAGTGTAGTTCCGCTGGGACTACTTTCATTACGGCCGATGCAGAGGTGGCTGAACAGCCTGCATCTGGATCCAACTCGGGTCGCACACAGACGCAAGAGGCTGCGTGTGTCTCCCCAGTGTCTGCACTCCCTGTCTCAGTGGAGAGACAGACATTGAATCCTACAGGGCGTCCCGCTGAGGCCTCTACCGTCACGGAGAGAGGTTGTGTATACGGATGCATCCTCCACGGGTTGGGGTGCAACATGGCAAGGTCGTGTGATACAAGGGACATGGACCTCGAGTCTGATCAAAGAACACATAAATGTGCTGGAGTTAATGGCTGTGGACTTGGCACTGCACCACTTTCTGCTGAACTTGCAAGGCAGGCATGTGCTTGTACGTTCAGACAACAGGTCGGTGGTTTACCATATAAATCACATGGGAGGGACCAGATCAGTGAATCTCACACAGCGAACACAGCAGCTTCTCATGTGGGTGTCCGTCCATTTTGCCAGCCTGCGGGCAGCCTATCTCCCGGGGATGCTGAATCAGGTGGCAGATTTCCTCTCTCGCTAGACTCTCTTGCCGGGAGAAGGGAAGCTTCACCCAGAGGTGGTCCGCACCATCTGGAGGGTCTTCGGCAGGGCCGAAGTGGATTGTTCGCTTCACAGGAAGCGACCCATTGCCCTCTCTGGTTCTCTCTGAGGGACAACACCAGCCCGCTGGGTCAGGACGCATTGGCTCAGGACTGGCCTCACGTTCTCCTCTACGCCTTTCCTCCCTTTCCCCTGATTTTCAAACACTCCTGAGGGTTCTGCAGGAGGGACACAAGCTTCTGCTGGTTGCCCCCTTCTGGCCAGCGAGGATCTGGTTCTCACTTCTGCACAGACTCTGTTGCAGCTCTCCAATGCGCCTCCCCACCAGGACGGACCTCTTGTCCCAGCTGGGGGGACAAATACTGCATCCCCATCCCAACCGCCTTCAGCTCTGGGTGTGGCCTCTGCAAGGCCCGGTGTTGCATTCTCAGAGTATGCTGGAGGAATAGGACATACGATCTGTAATGACTGGGCACCATCGACACGGCGGCTGTACACAAACAGGTGGAAGCTGTTTGAGGAATGGTGCAAGGGACATGGACAAGATGCGGTGCGCTGTTCAGTCTCTGCTATCTTGGCGTTTTGCAGGAACTTTTGGATCGTGGTCTGTCGCCTTCGACATTTATGTGGCTGCAATATCTTGCTGGCACAGTGGTGTGAATGGTGGCACTGTGGGCAGTGACAAGAACGTTTCCCGTTTCTTGAAAGGTGCTAGACGGCTTCACCCACCTACACGACCAGTGGCTCCTTCATGGGATCTTTCACTGGTCCTGGAGACTCTGCAAGCTCATACATTCGAGCCTATTGCCCAGGCAGACATTAAGTGGCTGTCGTTTAAAACGGCACTTCTCCTCGCCATGGCTTCGGGTAAGCATGTGGGTGAACTGCAGGCCTTGTCTGTCAATGAGTCCTGCTGTAGATGGCATGCTGATGGCTCAGGTGTAACTCTCTGGCCTAATGTCTCTTTCCTCCCTAAGGTGTTATCTTCTGCTGATGATGCCCAACCGCTCCAGTTGGCGAGGTTTGGCACGGAATTCACCACAGAACCTTTATGCCCTGTTTGCTCATTGGAGGCTTATATACAGGTTGCGGCAGGTATAAGACAGTCGGACAGACTGTTGTGTGTTATGCTGGCCCATGTAAGGGTAGGGCTCTCTCTACACAGCGTCTCTCTCAGTGGGTTGTAGAGACCATTAAACATGCTTATACCTCGCAGGGGCGGCTGATGCCTGAGGGCATGAGATGCCATTCAACCAGGGGCCTTTCTACCTCCTGGGCTGCTATGCATGGGATTCCCCTAGATGTGATCTGTGCTGCGGCCTCTTGGACCTCACCCTGCACGTGTGCCAGATTTTACCAGGTGAATGTTGCGGTCCCCCATCCCCTGGATGGAGTA